>NW_024113046.1:0-70601 GCF_003073215.2 Triticum urartu | reverse complement strand
AGAGGCATATATCTCACCAAGATGGATTGTAAAACAGACAAAGAAAGATCCACCTTGGTAGTACAACCTCTCTCTTGTTGTTGGTCAAAGTGATGGCCGTCCATGCGACCCCGGAGATGGGCCAGCTCGCCAATAATCACGCAAGTTGCTAGTCCCCGAAGACAACCACTGCATACGTGTGGCCCGAACATATGTATGGAGAGGTGTGTTTTTGAGTAACAATGGAATAACTTTGATGTGGCACCGTGATTTCAAACTAGAAATCCCCAGACTGTGTGAGGGTTAGGTTGACGATGCATATGTATGTTACACCACACTTCAAGCCAACGACGGGGATTCATGCATGTATGTGTGCATAGTATATACGCTCAAACTTAATTAGGTCTGAATCTCACCATGACCTATAATAGGATAACATGAACCAAATGAAGAATCCGCCATGGTAACCTATCTTGTTGTTGGTTAGGTGATCATGGATGCCCACACGAGCCCATGAATATATAGGCTTGTCGCCGATAAGCTAGTGAGGGAGTGTACCGTTCGAAGGAATGCATAACAAGCATATTAGGACCTGGAACGGCGGCTATGGATGCCCATTTTGCAACCAGAAGCTTCATGACGCGTATCTAAGTGTTCTGGCGCATGCAAGAGGACGGGTCGTTGGCTCCTTCAAGCAGAAATATTCTAGTAGGGTGGCGCACGGCATGTACATCGAGTACCTGGAGAAGCTTCAGGATCGTGCCAGCCTGTGAGATGAGATGTGGGATGGATGGAACTATATATTACACTTGAGTATGCTTAATACTGTTGAACTATGTACTACTTATGGTTGAACTATGCTTATCTACGTGTACGCTTGTTATCTATGTCTTAGTATGTTAACTATTTCTCCAAGTTTTGGTAAAAATTACAATAGGGACCAACAAACCAGGATAGAGGTAGTACGTCAATCACACATGGTTCCCAAAATTGGAACCGTGTGCAATGACTTTCATTTTGCCAGCTGCGTCAATCACACATGGTTCGCTCTAGCAAACCGTCGCCCCTAAAATTCTTTGTGGGACAGAATGCCCTCACCTCCCAATTCAAAAAATGGAAAAATAAAACCCTCACCATCCCCAAGTCACAAAAACCCTCACCCCGCCCGTCACCCCCTCGGCCCCTCTGGTACGTTCCCATTCACACCTGCTCAAGCTCCTCCGCGTCTATGCCATGGCACTGCCTATTGCAGCGGTAAACACTTAGCTCGACGCCTATCGCATTTCGCCACTTCCGCTTGCCGCCGCCTATGGCCATCGACTTTCTCGATGCTTCTCGTGGTCGACCCAGCTCCGCTCGGTTGGGGAATCTGCCGTACTAAGGGTTCTTTCTCATGGATGACAAGGTAACTACTTTAACAAGATATTATCTCTTCTCTTATCCCAGTTTATCCGCCTCCTATAATCACCTGGTGGAAATCGCCGTGAATTCATTTTTATTCGAGCTGATTTGAGGGTTTTCTTTCATTCATAGAATGTACAGTGCGCAGACACTTCAGGACTTTGCGACTGCCGCCAGAGATTCCATCTCTCTGTAACAGATAACTTGAGCATGCACGCGGTATGTTCAATCTCACCCTAAATCGGTTGGCATGGCCTACTTTCCTTCACATATTCTAAATATTTCTAGATTTGGATAAAAGGTGCCACATGCACCATATACGTCAAAGGGGATTTTTCCCTCTGCTTTCTATATTAGGCAAATTAATTATGTATTGTTCTTTCGATTACTCTCATTTTTCCATGACATCATGTTTACCCTATCTATTTAATTATAGATTTTTGTCCTTCGATTTCAACTACTGCACAGTTCTTTCAATTTGGGCCCATATTTTCATGTTACCATATTTTCTTTAACAATCCTACCATTTTCTACAGAACATCCCTCACTATGCAAGAAATTATGTAGTGCACAATTTTTCCCTTTACATAGATCAAGGCTCCACAAATGTCATACTATACACAAACCATGGATTTACAATCGTTGCTACTGTAAGACTTGATGAACGTGGTGACTCCTATTTTGACACTGGATTTTGGAATGAAATTGCAATGTTTTACGTACAGAAAGCTGGAACTAAAATTGCACTGCACATAAAAGGGCCTGGTCATGAGTTATATGCCAACTTCCCCGACAAAATCATCCGTCCAGACTTTGTTCGAAGTAAGTTTTCTTTTCAACTATCTGCATGTGTTGACTTACCCTGCAATGTCAAATGAATTGTGTAATATTTAAGAAACCAATTGTTATTCCCTTTTCTTACTATATTCCTACCTAATAACTTCTAGTTACCAATACACTTTTCTATTGCCCTATTTTAACTAAATATTCCCTGTACTCCCTTTTCTATCAGAAAGTGTCGCTGACAAGGAGACTTCGGATGTGGAGAACGGGGCTACCAACAAGCAGAGGTGGGGCGAGCTAGAACCGCAAGCGACTCCAGCAGGCCTAGACTTAATCAGCAGCCTCCCTGATGATATGTTGAGAGTCATCATCTCCCTCCTCCCATGGGAATATAAGGCGCGGACAACCCTCCTTTCCCGGTGGTGGCGCCCCTTATAGAATTCCATCCCTCTCGACCTCATCGACACCCACGAGCTCTGCCATGGCTATCACAAAAGATTGGATGCGTTCTCTAGGATCCTCAAAGGCTTTAGAATGGACAAGTTCCGTTCCAACGGCAAGGACCGAGCCAAGCTTGATGACTGGTTCTGATCCCCCGCCCTAGATCAGCTGAGGAGCTCACTTTTGATGATGGGCATATGCGGTCACTGCCAACGTCCGCACTCCACCTCGCTAACACGCTGCGCGTCGCCATGTTCAGGAACTGCCATTTCCCGCCCCTTAATGACGCTCCCGCTCTTATTCTACTACGACTGAAGCAACTCGAGCTCATCGCCGTCTGCCTCTCAAAGAGTGACATGGAGCGCCTGCTCCGTGGCAGTACTGCACTCGAGTACCTTCGTCTTCAGGCGGTCAATTGGTTGAGTACCTCCCACATCACCTCCACGACTCTCCGGACTATTTATATGTGTTGCTGGTGCGGCAGGAAGACATCACAAGATGTGTACCACGGTATGGTCATTCAGGACACACCTGCACTTGAGAGATTACTTGTAGTTGATCAAGAAGGTCCAACAAGAATCAATGTCATTTCTGCGTCAAAATTTGCAGTGGTGGGATACTCGTCTGACAAATGCTCCGAACTTGTTATTCGATCCACACCCGTTCAGGTATAACAACCGCCTTCTACCTCTCCTTCTACAAATTAACATTATTTCTAATTTTGAAGATGTTTGTTCGTCTGTCATTCAAAAAATGATTCCGGCAAGCTTGACCCCTAAACTGCGCACAATGAAGGTCTTGGCACTAGAATCTATCAGGCCCGACCTGGAGCAAGTTGTCAGTTTCCTGAGATGCTCTCCGTGCCTGGAGAATCTATATATCAAGGTGATGTTCCTTTCCTGTTAAATGTTAACCATAAGGGAGTTCAATTTGTGACACCGTTTTCCATGTTTACAATGACAATGTACTATGATTTCTGAAGGTTCTTTTGGACGATTTCAGTACATACATGTCCCCCCATATTGGTTGCTTGATCCATATGGTTACAATCAATAAGCATTTCTCCTTTGGATTCATATGTACTATTTTTCTTAGGGAACTTTTCATCCACTCCATCCTATTGTGAAGAAGGCTACGTTTTTATAGAGTGTAATCAAATGCCCATGTTAATCATGTCAGATCGAAGATGGCATATTAGTGCATTTTACAAATCCTACAAACCAAATAGCTAGGCCGTAGTAATGCTCAAAACTGCATGTAGGCAGTAACACGTTTTCTTCTTTTGCAAATAAGATTAGGCCCAATGGTGGATACTGTGATACAATATAACAATCACGTCGAATGCCTAGATCTACATCTGTCAGAAATTACTTTGAACTCCTACCGAGGGACCTTACCAGAGATTATATTCGCCAGGTTCTTTGTTCTCAGAGCAAGGGCGCTGAAGGAAATGAGGTTTGACCTACATTTATTTAGCAAAAATGAATGGTTTGTTGATCAGTGCCGGTGTTTGTGGTAGAATGGGGTATGCTCCAAAAATACTGAATTTCATTTTGGAACTTCAGATGACATAGTAATCGGAAGTCATCATGCCAACCCCATACATGACTTCTCAGTGGCTAACCCCTTTGCAAAAAATGTGATGTTTCGAAGCCAGGCTTAGAAGCGGTGATATTAGTTTGAACCTCTCTGATATCCATGTTCAGCGGATCAGCACGAGTGTTTGCAGCTGATGAGCTGAATTTCATTTCTAATATCAGTTTGAACCTTGTAGTCTTCGAATTTGAGCCATATAACTCTGGAATTTGAACCTTGTAACATTTTGAGCCATTGTGGTACAATCGGTGAAATGGCATCATATGAGACTCGTATATTGCTAGCACTATTTTGACCTTAATATGCAATGGTCTTAGATTTTATTAACCATTCTCAAATCAGTTTGCCTTGTCGATCTCACAACACACGATCTGTATAGCTAACTCGACTGCGATCTTTGACATTATTGCACACTGTTGGTTTCTTCCACCGTGTGCACTATAGAGCGCAGAATTAATTATCGCACTCGAGTGTTCATCATCACCCTTCTGTGTAACTTTGACCTCATCACCCAAGGGTAAACTTATGACCGAAGTCATTCTACACACTTTGTTTTTATAAAGCTTTTTGCCAATAAACGCCCACGATTTGTCCCTCTTCTAGCCGACGCATGGCCAAACTAGCCAGGTGGGAACCTTGTGCGGTAAACAGCGGGGTAGCGCGGGAACAGGCTCACCGACGATACATTTGGCGCCTCTTCGAGCCCACGCGTGTGGTGCGGTGCTATCAAGCGTGCACTGGGATCCTCCGCTATGAACGTCGTGACAAGACGTGACGATTATAGGCCGGCCGGCCCCCATTTATTACAGCGGCCATTTAACCTATCCTTGTGTCTGTTCAACCTTTCGATCGCGCCCCACCACTGCAAGAAGGACACCCACCATGAGAAATTCTTAGAGGGTATCCTGCGCGGCTCCAATGGCGCTCCGAGCGGCTGCCGACGACGAGTAGGAGTTCACCATGCGTGCCGTGGTGGACACCCACAGAAGGTTCATGGACCTCTTGGTGGTGTACACCAACGAACCAGTCTGGGTGGCGCACTCCATCCACATCATGGAGCTGTTGCTTGCTGCGGAGAAGTACAAGGTGGTCTGGTTCGACCTCGAGTACACCCGCGCTATGCCAGGTCTCGTCCCAAGGTCGCCGTCGCCCAGATGTGCGTGCGCAACCACGTCCTCGTTTACCACTACTGCCTGGCCACAAGGCCTTGCGAGTATTTCGTCAGGTTTGTCAACAGCCCCCACTACATGTTCGCTACGGTGGACATCACCAACGATGTACAAGCACTCGAGAATTCGGGCATCGCCTGCCAGAATCTTGTCGACATCCAGGGCCAATACAAGATCTAGGGCAGCAAGGAGCATGAGAAGGACTCATTGGTTCACCTCACCGAGGCCATCATCGACCCCTCCTACAGAGGCATGAAGGATTCGTGCAATAAGGACAAGCATGCCTGGCACTCGGCCTGGATGGAGAAACTCGAGAACGCTCACGTCGTGGAAGCGGCCAAGGAGGCGTACACGAGCTATGACATGTACAGGCGGATCGTTGACATGAGGAAGTGCCTCCTTCCCTAAAACGGCCAGGGATCCAGCCGGAAGCAGAGCAATGGCAAGCGTCGTCGCAATAATAAGTAGATGACTAGATCCTCATTTCTCCTACTTTAGTATGCATGTAATTGCTTTCTTTGGTGTGTGGAAATGTTATGTGTGTAGTCACTTGTGTAATTGTATGCTTAATTTGGTTATGCAATGCTGTCTTTTTAAGTATATATGTTGATGCTCTGTAGGCAGAGCATAGATGTTATGTGGACAAACAAAATTACATCGCACACGGACTAAACAATGGAACCCGTCGGTGATGTTTTCATCAATCACTCACAATTGTATACTAGCAATCGTTTGCTCACAACACACACGGCTTCTTAGCAGTAATTGTCTGTGTTATTATCGGTCTTCGCACACATTTCCGATTACAGTCCTGTTTGCCTCATATCACACACATCTTGTTCATTTGAACCATTTATGTTCTCATGTTTCAACACAAACAGTTCATCCGAGTGTACCGCATGCTGTATATCGTACACACCTTTGATCTGGCTGACCGTTTCTTTTGTGTTGCCTAATCACAAACAGTTCATCCGAGTGAACCGTATGTTGTACATCGCACACACCTTCATCTGGCTGCCTGTTTCTTTTCTTCCTCCTCATCGCAAATGGTTAATTGAACTAAACTGTATGCCCTCAATCGCACACGCAACTAAAATCTAAATCGTGTTTGATGCATCCATCATCGCAAACATTTTGTACCTTTTTGACGGTTTTTTTACACCACCGTTTGCATTATGGCATCACACATAGTTTCGTCGAACGGTCTCTGATCATAGTGTCGCATTAGCAGCATCCTGCAGCAGTGACACCAAAACATCATTTTCGAGGCACAGCTGAAGGACGGCGGCGTGTTGGATCTTCCCAGTGGCACGCTCTGTGTACTCTACGTCGAGACCGATGACCTTCATCTCCACCTTTTGGAGGAAGTTGGATACATTTTTGATCCACTTCCGAAAAACCCTTGGGTGGTTGGTGAATGTGGAAACTATGCTCAACGAGCCTTCGATGAGGACATGTTGGACGCTAAAAACATGCATCTCGATCTCTTTCGCCATTTGGAACCGCTGGACCGGAGGGCGATGGTTTGGAGAATTAGGATTAGACTAGTCGTGAACCCGTGCGATGCACGGGCTAGTTGCCAAATATCATCTTAGAATACTATATTGTAGAACATAGTAATGTGATGTGCACAACTGCAACGATGGCACATACCATTGGAATATAAAGCATTTGAGACATTAGGAATTTTAACATGCTCCCTCGGAATTGTAACACAACTAACGGTGTTAGTCCTTTATGACATAGTCCCTCCATATCACAGTCAGCGATGTTATCCAAATGCCTTTAATCAATTTCTAAAGATATGCCTATGGAATTATTTTAAATATTTAGAATAGAAATGTGAAAAATATGCATAATTTTGTTCAGTAAAGTATTTCTGGAATCTTATAACTTCCTTTATTTGTGTTCTCGCATTAAAATAGCCTCTTGAAGACTGTCTCAATGTCTAAAATACTAGTATAAAAATTTGTTTGTTTACTTTTTTAAATAACTCATTCTAGAAAAATAATTAAGAACAAACATATATTATCTTGCTTGACACTTAATATCCTTCCACTTAATTGAGAGAAAAATAAGTTGCTAAATCATGCATCTTACTCGATCAAATGAGTGAATCAATGCCGAATAATTAACAGGACATCCCAACTTAACAATTGCAAATAAGAAAAGGCCAAAACTTAGAGAGGTTATGTTAAACATCAAGACAAAAAACATGTGATAAAGAAGGTATGTATTAGATGCACTTGCGAAACATATTAACATACGAATGTGTGTATAAAGATGATCTAATGAGTAGGTATAGTATAGTACTACAGCACATCACTCATACTATTAGATGACATTTTTTTCTCCCATTTCACGAACATATCACATGGCAATATTTGCAATATGTTGGAGAACAACTGATAAAGAATGTCTACTATCTTTCTAAGAAATATGCACCAGCTAGGCGCCATGGATCAAGTGCCAACAAATTTTATTTCATATTTTACGAACATATTACAAGGCAATATTTTTGGTCTATTGGAACAACAGTCGTATAACTTGCACCGGCTAGGAGCGAGTAATCAATGGCTCTTCTAATCACCGCAGTAATATCCTTCTCCTGGCAGATTTTTTTTGGTATTAATGGGGCTATTCCCTCTCTTGCAAAATATTTCTTACATTAACTAAAAGAAACCTCCTAGCCTCAAGGATAAGAAGAGATTTGATTCCTTTCCAAAGAGCGATAGTCCTCGCAACGAATGACCAGCTTGCTGGGTTCGTTCAAATTGTTGCAACCATATATGCCAGCGCGAAGCCGGATCCTGAACCTCCTAATTATAGCCAGGCAGAAAAAGAACAGCCTGCAGATTGGATAGCAATACAAAGTGGTCAAGATGACCACAAACAAAGGATTGTTTCTTCCTTGAAAATAAAATAAGAAGATACGAAAAGGGAAAACATTGGACAAAAGGTCATCATGGTGGCATCCATGTTAATCTCCTAAGAAAAATCACTTCTTTTTGGCATTGTGCTAGCTCCATTGCAAAATAATCTACTATAGCTTGGTACCTCTGAGGTCGGCCAACTTCCATAATTGGACGTCATCTTCAATCATGGCCTTTCTGAATAATTGTTGGTCCTTGCCTTCATACTGATAGTCATCGGCATGCATTTTGGGAGGATATTTTCACCATGCAAATGCTTCTACTTACTTAGCGCACATTCAAAACAATAAATTGTGAACACATACTTCATCATCCTGTATCGATCATCACCAAGCAGTATGTTTGTCCTTGGCCATGCAGCATATAAGTCAAAGATTTTGTGTGCCGACTGCTGCGCATATGAATGTTCATATCTTGTTGGTAGGGGGTCGAGGAGAAAGAATCAAAGGATGCATGGAAATAAATGGATTGCTAGCATATATGTATGATGTTCTAATTAAGAGCCAATGATAAGGATCTTGTATGACTTCAACAACTACGTTCTTACCTTGGCAATCTCTGGCATTGACATATACTTTTTTTTCTTGAAGACATATGCTTAGTTGCTGATCCATGCTTCCATTGTTGCGTACCTCTTGTTTATGTATGTAACTATGGCTGGACACATGGGTCTCGAATCTGGACCTAGGTGCGACATATCTGCAGATAGGATGACTCAGGTGATCAGTCAAAGTAGCTCACTAGTCAACTTGTGTGGTGCTGCAATACATGCATTTTGATGGAAAATTGGAGAAAATAAGAAGAAAGTAAGTGTACATTTGATCAAGTAGAAAACCATGATCGAGTTTCTCTTTTCCCCTGGATTTGCAGCACAAATTAATAAACTAAAAGTATTGCTACATGTTGGTCCTGAGGCGCCAGATTGATGTATTGATTCAGCACCATCAGTCTTCACGAAAGTGCATAGTGGATTGGATGAATTCTTGGGACGACTCCATGTATAGGCACATGAGCTATGCAGGCCGTGTATTCGGAACAGAGATGGATGCATCAGTGGCAAAACCCTAATAAGAAGATGTCCTTTTCTGAAAGTATGACTAAGAAGATATCAACCTTCGTGTGACATGGTTCTTCTAGAACGGCGCAATGTTGTACCAAAACGCTAGAAGGGGCATCCAAACACCGGCCTCCGCAAGGGGGCGACAACGAACTAGCTCAGTCCTTGACTTATCAATGGATAACGAATAGACGGAGCAGATAAAGAAGGGAACCTGACGTGGCACATGACGATCTGTCTGTCCGGTTGTAGCTCTTGCGGCACATGATGATCGAAGGGCTAGTGCTGCATGGAGACTCAAAATGTGGTACTCTGAACTCACCAATCAAACATATCTTTCACTGAAATTCAGTCATTCCGATCACATGGAACTTTAACTGCATTCTAAACTCCTGAACATTTATATCAATGATAATCTGGTACTCTAAACTCCTTAACGTCTAGGGAAAACTTCAGGGAAAATATACAAAAAATAACATGGGTATGAAAGCTTTGTCCTGACCTAGAAAAATATATTGATCTCCATGGAAGCATATATCTTGGATCGAAACGGTGTGGCTGCACCACCCAGGTGTGCTCACACCCCTTATCTCAGCTGCCCTAGGGATTCACATAGGAGTCTGACAGCTCAAATAACTTTTGAAGTGCACGTGTTGTAATTACCCCTAAATAGTCCATCTTGGTTTGCTATAATTACTCCATCTTGCATTGGTTGGGAGTGAAATGCACCCAGCACTATAAGACAATAAAATCAACTAATCAAGCAAAGTATAGCTGAACCATATCTAGTGCCTCATGACAATGCCAAACCTGGACGTCGGAGCCACAAATATTAATATCATGGATGGATCAGTTGAGGCAGAAGAAGTCCATCCTTTAACTGGAACCGATCAAGAGCTCTCCATCCTGAAAGAGACGTCAACTAAAACTCTCATTGCCACACAAGCCTAGGAAGAGAGGAAAAGAGATCTCAGAAGAATATTCCCCAGGGCATGCATGAAAGTCTTGATCACGTGATGACCTTACCAGCGCACAGCGGTAAGGAAATTGAGAGTACTATAGTTGATTCGCCTCGCCGATCCTGTAGGCTCGATGGTTCCGACTATAGAAGACAGCAGCGGCTTCACAAACTTGCGCCGTTTTATGGAACAGATCATCACGAGTTCACGACATACCGTGGACAGATCGTTGTACAAATCAGCGGCAGCAATGACCTGAAGAGAGGTTGTGTTCGCCTCCCACACTAAAGAAAGACAGAGGAGCAAGGAGATCAGCTAAATAGAATTTCTATCTTATTTGTTTTCAAAAGGTACGGGGTGACGTGATTGTCGTGGTTCTAACTCTGTCGTGGTTCTAACTCTGACAGTGATGTAGGGGGTATGTATGGAGAGGCTAGATCTCATCTATTGGGAAGTTGTAAACACACCAAGATGTACGAGTTCAGGCCCTTCGCGGAGGAAGTAACAGCCCTACGTCTCGGTGCCCGGAGGCGGTCGACTGGATTACTGGCGTGTGAATAACAGGGGTGCGAACCCTTCATACTGAGGAGGGGGGTGGCTTATATAGAGTTCGCCGGCCCCCTCCTGCCCTCAGTAATGCAGGGTTTTAAGGTACATTTAAGGTCGGGCGTTACTGGTAACGCCCCTAATAAAGTGCTATAATGACCATAAAGACTACTTAACAGCTGACCGTTTGCCTGCGGAGTGACTATAGGTCTCCTGGCGGTCGAGTGGTTGGCTTCATGGTCGAGTGATAGCTTTCTGGTCGAGTGTCTTGAATCCGTCGAGTGGGATACCTTCAAGTCGATTGAAAGGTGACTTCTCCTAGGGATGTCCTAGGGTAGGGCTCCTTGGACAGGTCCGTGCCCCTACCCTAGGTACATGGCTTCATCATTAGCCCCCGAATGGATCGAGGTTAGAGTGGGGAAAGAGTTGGAGATCTTTCCGACTGGTTCTTTGGGCTACGTGAGCGCCTCGTTTTGGGTCAATCGTCACGGATGACGTTGCCAACCTTTTTCAGTCGCCTTGATCCATTCCAGGCCTTTCGTCGAGTGAATTTCTTTATTTGTGACATACCGAGCGTCGGCGCGGGCGGGGTCTTCCGTTTTGACAAGTTGTTCTGCAGCCCGCGGATGTCGTGGGATTTCGGATTTTGGGAAGCGCGCGGGACGGGAGCGGCCGCAGTAATCGGAAGCGATAAAGCGGAAGCTCCTCGATCCCTGCGTCGCCTTTTTCGCCACGTACTGCGCACGCGTCCGCTGCGGGATTTGACTGGATAGTTTGGGCCTACCAGTCAGCCACTCGGGAGCGGCCCCTTATAAATCGCCGGCTCGGGGTTTCCAAGCAGTGCGCTCTCTTCTCCTCCTTTCTTCTTCCTCTCTCCCTTCGCAAGTCCTTCCGCCACCTCCGTTCTCGCCCCAGCGCAGCAGGCCCGTGCGAGACTTGCCGGCGACGATGACGAAGGGCAAGACCTCCGCTCTGGAGCGCGCGAAGAAGGCGGCGGCGCAGGGAAGGGGAAAAGATCTGCTCGGGGCGGATCCTCCTCAAGGTCCGCTCTGCCCAAGGGCTGGATCCAGGGCGATTGGATGCCGTCAGTGATCCGGCAAGAGGATCTCGACGACATGGTCGAGGGGGGAGTCATTCCCCACGAGGCTGCGCGTCTTCCGGGGAGAGAGATCGAACCTCAACCCCGCGATGGTGAGTGCGTGCTCCTAGCCACCCACATCGACCGAGGGTTTTCTCTGCCGCCCCATCCTTTTTTCCGGAGCTTCTTGAACTTCTTCGGAGCGCAGCTCCACCACTTACTCCCAACTCCATTGTATACCTTGCCGCTTTCATTTCCATGTGTGAGGCTTTCTTGGGTTGCCGCCCCCATTGGGGACTTTTCAAGCACATCTTTACCTGCCGTTCTCAATCGGTCAAGAAGGCCAAGTCGAGTGACGAGAGGACGCAGGTGATCCAGTTGTGCGGGGGCTTGGCGATCCAGACGAGGGGGAAGAGCTGTTTTCCATCCATTACTTTCCCGGAGTCGGTCCGTGGCTGGCAGGCGACCTGGTTCTACTGTCAGGACCAGGCGACCCCAGGACAGTCGACTGGTCTTCCTCCTTTCTCCCTCGACCGAGCTGAAAAACCTGCTTCTCTGAAAGTGGCGCCGGAGGAAAGGGCCCAAGTCAAAGTGCTGGCCGGTCGAGTGGTTGAGCTTGTCCGTGAGGGCGTGACGGGCATGGATTTGCTGGAGGTCTTCCTCCGGAGGCGCATCCAACCGCTCCAGGCTCGTGACCACCCGATGTGGCTGTACTCGGGTCTTGACGACACCACTCGGATCCACCCGGAGGAGGTCACTGATGAGATGCTGGAGGGGTGGCTGTCGAGCATCACAGGAAACAAGGACAACCCCCGAGGAGCCAGGAGGGTAATTCCACTCGACAACTCGTACGACGTGGACCAGGTATGTCTCTATGCTCCTGACTGAGATCTTGTTTTTCTTCATTGGTCTTCTTTGAGTTGGTCGATTGATTTGTCTTGTCTGTTGTTTTTCAGGCGACTACTGAGATGTACTCGACGCCCAATGGGGCACAGGGGCCAACTGAGGAAGGGGAGGCGAGCGGAGGTGAGAGCGGGGACGATCAAGGCGAGTGGGAGTCCGACGGTGAAGGAGAGGGAGGCGACGACGTCGACTCCAGCGAAGAGGAGGAGGAGGAGGTTGAACCCCCCCGCCCGGAGGGGCGATCCAAGCTCACACACGATCCAGCGCGGGAGCGTGGTAGTGCGACTGCTCCTGTTGGGCAGTCGTCGAAACGCCCTCGGACCTCTTCTCCTACGCCGACTGGAAAGGCTCCCAAGCACCCGCGCGCAGCGCCGTCCAAGCCGCCCAAGGCTCTGCCCAAGATGAAGATGGCCGTCCCCACCATTTCTGGGTAATAATAAAACTTGTTATCCTTTGTCGACCGTGGACGGATCCTTGGTCGATCCATTGAGCCAACCGACTGACTTTCGAGGCTTGCAGTGCTGCTACTTCTGAGATCTCCGCCAAGGACGACGACCAAGAGATGGAGGATGCTGTTACCTCCAACCCTGGTACGATTACTGACGTTCCGCTTTGAGTCGACTAAACATTTATTGCAACCCTGGTCGATTGAACGTTTCCTTTGTAGCCCCTCCTCATGTTGTCGACCTCCCGGATGACGACGACAACGAACCGCTGAGAATGAGGAGGAACAAGAGGTCGACGGCTGACAAGACCCCCCAACCTGCTCCGGCGTCTGAGGCCATGGCTCGGGATGGTGGTGACACCACTCGGGCTTCTGTGACTTTCGCCATTCCTCTGACGAGCGTGCGGCCTTCGGCGTCGACTGCGGATCCACCTTCGCTTTTTGCTGCGTACCCCGTCCCTGAGGACCAAGCGGCTGCTGCAAAGGAGGCTATACGCCAGGCGGGGATCATGATGGAGCAAGTGAAGATGGCTCGGGAGGCCAGCCAAGCAGCCTATGACGCGAGTTCGGCTCTTCAGAGCAACGTCCAGGTCAGTCGACTCAACACTTGGTCTGTTATGATATGCTGTTTGAAGAGTCTCTTTTCCGAAGATCTTTTGTATCTATATCTGTACACCCACTGGGTGTGTCTGCCAATTCTTGGACAAGTGGGGGCATGCTAAGTGCACCAACTGGGTGTAGTCCCCGAGACTACGGTGGACTGCTGGCAGTCGACTGTAGTCTTTACATTGTGTTGCTGTAGCTGTATTTCTTCACTCGGTTTTTCCCCGAAGATCTCTTTTTTTTGGTCGAACCAGTGGGGGCACGCTGAGTGCACCCACTGGGTGTAGTCCCCGAGACTACTGTCGAATGTTTTTGATTTGGCTGTGGCCTTAGAAACGTCGTCATTGTCTCTTAGTTACTCGGAAGCAACTTATCTTGGACGTATGTCGACTGATTTTGCTTTTACAGAAATCCTGCGAACTTGTAGCTCGCTATACTGAGTTGGAGAAGCAGAAGATTCAACTGAACCTTGATCTGGAGCTGGCCAGAACAGAGCTGCAGAAAGTCAGAGACGGCGCCGCAGGTAAGACGACTTTGTCGACTGGTTAGTTTTTAGGCTTGAGTATCCTTCTGCTATTTTCCGATTCAATCATCATTTCTTCGCAGAAAAACTGAACGAAGCTCTGGCGAAGAAGGATCAGGACTTGGCTGCTGCCCGTAAGGAGGCTGATGACAAGACCGCTCTGGTACAGAAGCTGGCTTCGGTCGAACCACTTAGAAGAAGAGAATACCAAGCTGAAGACCGCTCTGAATGAAGCCAACAGGAGTGTTCACGTTGGAAGAAGGAGAACCTCACCCTGAACGAGAAGATGGAAGGCATCGCTCGCAAGAGGGACGACCTGGAGAGCTACTTGAGGAGCCTCGCCAAGAAGTTGTACATCAAGCTTGAAGGTGCACATTCAGTTCCGACTGGGTTTTTTTGTGTCGACTCAGTCTATGAAAATTGACTTATCCTTGGATCGTGTATGCAGAGCTTTGCCAGAACTTTGAAGAGGAGACTGGGCGGATCGAAACAGGTTTGGATCCAATCAACTCTCCCGTGAAAAGATGAAGCTGCCATGAATCTGCTCCGACTGGAATCTCGCATTGACGGCGTCGTGGACTACTTGGCTCGACTGAAGGTTGCCATGTCACGGATCGACCCGGCACTTTGGCCAGAGGCTACGCTCCCAAAACGATCTCGAGTCTCTGATGACTCGACTTAACGGAATCCCTGACCGAGTGCAGGAGTGGAAGAGGTCTTCTGCTCGGTGTGGCGCTGATGTGGCTCTGTCTCTGGTCCGCGTCCATTGCAAGGAGGCGCGAGAAGAGAAGCTGGCCACCATCCAAGTTGCCAATACCAAGAAGAAGCAAACTTTCAAGATTTCATGGAGACTTTCATCGCTGCTGCCACCCGTATTGCAGACGGGATCGACTTGGACGAGTTCGTCGCCCCTTCCAGTCCTCCACCTGAGGAGTGAAAAAACTTTTAGCTCCACTTTAAATTTGCCTCGGAATGCCAGTGGATTTTGTAACCATTAAACTCCGTCGAGCTGAGGGCTCGATTGCTTTGGCCTGAGGTCTGGGACCTTTAGGTCTTATCTGAATTGGATTTATCGTTGAATATCTTCATGGATGATCCGTCGAGTGGAACTCGATCTTCACTCGAAATAACTTTTGTATTTGTGGTGCAGCTCGAAGGAGAAGGTAGCAGTCGATTTGCACCTCGTCGTCCTTGCAGATTGGGTTGTGTCCTGTACTTAGGCGAGCGCTGGGCTGCAGCTAAGCCCCCGAGTGGGAGGTTGGCTCTCCACTCGGTAGGACTTTTCAAACTTAGGCGAGTGCCGGACTGCAGCTAAGTCTCTAAGTGAGAGAACTTAGGCGAGTGGTGGACTGCAGCTAAGCCCCCGAGTGGGAGGATCGCTCTCCACTCGGTAGGATTTTTTCAAACTTAGGCGAGTGCCAGACTGTAGCTAAGTCTCTAGTGAGAGAACTTAGGCGAGTGGTACTGGACTGCAGCTAAGCCCCGAGTGGGAGGATTGCTCTCCACTCGGGTAGGATTTTTTCAAACTTAGGCGAGGGTCTGACTGCAGCTAAGTCTCTAAGTGAGAGAACTTAGGCGAGTGCTGGACTGCAGCTAAGCCCCCGAGTGGGAGGATTGCTCTCCACTCGGTAGGATTTTTTCAAACTTAGGCGAGTGCCGGACTGCAGCTAAGTCTCTAAGTGAGAGAACTTAGGCGAGTGCTGGACTGCAGCTAAGCCCCCGAGTGGGAGGATCGCTCTCCACTCGGTAGGATTTTTTCAAACTTAGGCGAGTGCCGGACTGCAGCTAAGTCTCTAAGTGAGAGAACTTAGGCGAGTGCTGGACTGCAGCTAAGCCCCCGAGTGGGAGGTTTGCTCTCCACTCGGTAGGATTTTTTCAAACTTAGGCGAGTGCCGGACTGCAGCTAAGTCTCTAAGTGAGAGAACTTAGGCGAGTGCTGGACTGCAGCTAAGCCCCCGAGTGGGAGGTTTGCTCTCCACTCGGTAGGATTTTTTCAAACTTAGGCGAGTGCCGGACTGCAGCTAAGTCTCTAAGTGAGAGAACTTAGGCGAGTGCTGGACTGCAGCTAAGCCCCCGAGTGGGAGGTTTGCTCTCCACTCGGTAGGATTTTAAACACTTAGGCAAGCACTGGGCTGCAGCTAAGCCCCCGAGTGGGAGTCTGGCTCTCCACTCGGTAGGATTTTTCAAACTTAGGCGAAACGGATTCGCAGCTAAGTCACCCACTGGGGATTTCGCTATGCAAACAAAAGTGACAGCAATTATTGGAACACTCTTGTCTTTGATAAAAATGAACTGCGGAATTTTTTTTCTTATTACATCTCGTCCAAGGGAGAACTCAAGTGTAAAAGGGGCGGAGTAGTTCCGCATTCCAAGCTCGTGGCTCGTCGATCTGGCGATCAACATTGTAGAGGTGATACGCTCCATTGTGGAGGACTCTGGTGATGATGAAGGGGCCTTCCCAAGTAGGAGCAAGCTTGTGTGGTTTCTGTTGATCCACTCGGAGGACCAAATCTCCTTCTTGGAAGGCTCGACTCTTCACATTCCTGGCGTGGAATCGACGCAAGTCTTGCTGATAAATGGTCGATCTGATCATGGCCATCTCCCTCTCTTCTTCTAGGAGGTCGACTGCGTCTTGCCGGCTTGTTCTGCTTCATCTTCGGTATAAGCTCGACTCGGGGTGCGTTGTGAAGAAGATCACTTGGCAGAACTGCTTCGGCTCCATAAACCAGAAAGAATGGAGTTCTTCCAGTCGACCGGTTAGGGGTGGTCCTCAATCCCCACAGAACTGACGGAAGCTCGTCGACCCAAGCACCTGCGCGTGCTTGAGATCACGCATCAGTCGAGGCTTTAGTCCTTTGAGAATCAGACCATTTGCTCTTTCAGCTTGTCCATTCGACTGGGGATGGGCGACCGATGCGTAGTCGACTCGAGTGCCTTGAGAGGCGCAAAAAGCTCTGAACTTGTCCGAATCGAAGTTTGACCCATTGTCAGTGATGATGCTATGCGGGACTCCATATCTGAATGTTAGCCCTCTGACGAAACTGATAGCAGTGCAAGCATCAAGATTCTTGATAGGCTTAGCTTCAATCCATTTGGTAAAGCATCAAGATTCTTGATAGGCTTAGCTTCAATCCATTTGGTAAACTTGTCGACTGCCACAAGCACATGAGTGAAACCACTTCTGCCTGTTCTCAGTGGACCAACCATGTCTAGTCCCCAGACAGCAAGACGAGTGGAATGGTCTTCAGGGCTGACGCAGGCTTGTGTGACATGTTGGAGTAAGACTGGCACCCTCCACACTTGTCGACTATCTCTTTGCCATCTCATTTGCTCTAGGCCAGTAAAATCGCTCGGTATGCTTTAGCCACAATGGTCCGGGAGGACGCATGGTGACCACAGGTCCCCGAGTGGATATCATCAAGGATTATCCGACCTTCTTCTAGGTGTTATGCACTTCTGACCGATTCCAGTCGCGCTTTCTCTATACAACTGCCCCTTTATGACTGTGAAGGCCTTGGATCGGCGGACGATCTGTCGAGCCTCTTCCTCGTCTGGGAGCTCTTTCCTTAGGATATACGCGATGTACGGTATCGTCCAGTCGGGAGTGATTGCCAAGACTTCCATGATTAGGTCGACCACAGCAGGAACTTCGACTTCAGTCGGATCTGTGGCACTTTTCGGTTGTGGGGCTTCTTCTGTGAAAGGATCCTCCTGGACTGACGGCGAGCGGATGTGCTCCAAAAACACATTGCTGGGAATGGCTTCTCTCTTGGAGCCTATCTTTGCCAGATCATCAGCTGCTTGATTTTTCAGTCGGGGGATGTGATGAAGCTCTAACCCCTCGAATTTCTTTTCTAGCTTTCTCACTGCGTTGCAATAGCCAGTCATAGCTGGACTTCTGACGTCCCACTCCTTCATCACCTGATTAACCACCAAATCTGAGTCGCCATAGACCATGAGGCGACGGACGCCGAGTGAAATGGCCATGCGCAACCCATACAAGAGTGCTTCATATTCTGCTTCATTATTGGAGGAATCGAAGTGGATCTGGAGAACATATCTGAGCTTATCTCCTCGGGGGGAGACTAGAACTACCCCAGCACCGGAACCATTCAGCATCTTAGATCCATCGAAGAACATGGTCCAGTGCTCCGAGTGAACTTGAGTCGGAAGTTGCTGTTCAATCCACTCGGCGATGAAATCTGCGATTGCTTGGGACTTGATAGCCTTCTTTGCTTCAAACTTGATATCTAAGGGAAGGAGTTCAATCGCCCACTTGGCCACTCGACCAGTTGCATCTCTGTTATGCAGAATCTCTGACAGTGGGGCGTCGCTGACGACTGTAATGGAGTGGTCAGAGAAGTAATGTGCAACCTTCTTCGTGGTCATGTAAATCCCATATACAAGCTTCTGGTAGTGAGGGTATCTTTGTTTTGAAGGGGTCAAAACTTCAGACAGATAATAGACTGGGCGCTGAACTCTGAAGGCCTTTCCTTCTTCTTCCGCTCGACCGTGAGTACTGTACTGACAACTTGTCCCGTGGCCGCAATGTACAGCAGCAGAGGCTCTTTGCTGATTGGGGCAGCAAGCACCGGCTGGGTGGAGAGCAGAGCTTTGAGGCTTGCAAACGCTGCGTCAGCTTCTGGAGTCCACTCGAACTTGTCAGACTTCTTCATCAGTCGGTAAAGAGGCAACGCCTTTTCACCGAGACGAGAAATGAATCGACTTAGAGCGGCCAAGCAACCTGTAAGCTTCTGGACATCGTGTACGGGGCGCTTCATCCGGAGTATGGTGCCAACTTTCTCGGGGTTAGCGTCGATTCCTCGTTCGGAAACGAGAAAACCGAGTAACTTTCCACCTGGAACTCCGAATGTGCACTTTGATGGATTGAGCTTGATATCGTATCTCCTGAGGTTAGCAAAGGTTTCAGCAAGGTCAGTCAGTAGGTCGGAACCTTTCCGTGACTTAACCACAATATCATCCATGTATGCTTCTACGTTCCGACTGATCTGAGTGAGCAAACACTTCTGAATCATCCTCATGAACGTGGCTCCAGCATTCTTGAGGCCGAAGGGCATGGTGACATAACAGAAGCACCCAAATGGGGTGATGAAAGCCGTTTTGATCTCGTCAGGCCCATACAGACGGATCTGATGGTACCCTGAATAAGCATCTAGAAAAGACAAACGCTCACATCCCGCGGTCGAGTCCACTATCTAGTCGATGCGGGGGAGAGGGAAATGATCTTTCGGGCAGGCCCGATTGATATGTTTGAAATCAATGCACATGCGGAGTGACTTGTCCTTCTTGGGGACCATGACGACATTGGCGAGCCACTCGGAGTGGTAAATCTCTCGGATGAACTCTGCTGCTAAGAGCCGAGCCACCTCCTCGCCAATGGCTTCCTCTTGGACGGCGGATCGTCGAAGATGTTCTTTCACAGGCTTGAACTTCGGAACTCGCAGACGGTGCTCAGCCAGCCCCCTGGAACTCCAGGCATGTCAGAGGCTTCCATGCGAAGACGTCCAGTTCTCACGGAGGAACTGGATGAGCCTTCTCCTATTTGGAGTCGAGCGTCGGTCGAGATGTGAGTCGGAGCAGCGTCGGGGTCGGTCGGGTGATGGTGAGCCGTCTTTGTTTCACCGGCGACTGAAAAGCTGACTCTGAAGCAGGCTTCTTGGCCGTAGCAATTCACTCGGATACGTCTTTGGTACTCTTGCAGCTCGACCACTGCCATCTGAGCATTCTGCAATCTTTGAGCTTTCTGAGCACTCTTCTGCTTCTTCCGATTGCTGTAACAGTGATTACCCCTTTAGGGCCAGGCATCTTCAGTTTGAGGTACACGTAACATGGTCGAGCCATGAAGCGCGCGTAAGCTGGCCTGCCCAAAATGGCATGATAAGCACTTTGGAAGTCCACAACCTCGAATGTCAACTTTTCCTTGCGGTAATTCTTTGAATCACCGAAAACCACATCAAGAGCAATCTGGCCGAGTGATTCCACTTTCTTGCCAGGAATGACTCCGTGGAAGCTCATGTTACTGGTACTCAGTCTGGACATCGGAATGCCCATTCCTTTCAAAGTTTCAGCATATAGTATGTTCAAGCCACTGCCGCCATCCATTAGTACTTTGGTCAGTCGAGTGCCTTCAACGATTGGGTCGACTACCAAAGCTTGCCTCCCAGGGGTGGCAATGTGTGTCGGGTGATCGGACTGGTCGAATGTGATGGCAGTCTGAGACCACTTCAGGTAACTGGGCGTTGCTGGGGCAACCATGTTCACCTCGCGGTTAATGACTTTCAGTCGACTTTTGCTCTCGACATCGGCAAAAATCATCAGGGTGGAATTGACTTGGGGGTATCCATCATCACTGTCTTCCTTGTCCTCAACTATGTCTGACTCTTTTTCCTTGTCTTTGGGCTGTTTGCCCTGAAATTGCTGGATCAGGAGTCGACACTGTCGAGTGGTATGCTTTGGGATGAAATTACCCTCTTCATCTTTCTTGGTGTGGATGTGGCATGGCAGATTCAAAACATCATTTTCATCTTGATCCTTGACTTTCTTGGGCTTCCAGGGGCCTTTGGGTTTTCCCTTGAAGTTTCCCTGGGCTTCCAAGGGCCTTTGGGTTTTCCCTTGAAGTTTCCCTGGGCTACGGCCAGGGCCTCCCCAGGAGCGGCTGGCTCGGCCTTCCGCTTCTGCTTCCGACTGGAATTGCCTCCAGTTTCCTGGGCGACTGCTTTCTGTTTGCCACTCCGGAGTCGATCTTCGTCTTCTCCGTTAGCATACTTGGTGGCAATCTCCATCATCCGATTCAGAGACATCTCTCCAGTTCGACCGAACTTCAAATTCAACTCTCTGTATTTAACGCCTTCCTTGAAGGCACAAACTGCTTGATGGTCTGGCACATTCTCGACCGTGTGATGCAGCGTGATCCACCTCTGGATGTAATCCCTCAGTGTTTCATTCGGCTTCTGTACGCAGGACCTCAACTCTGTAAGGCCCGCAGGTCGCTTGCAGGTTCCTTCAAAGGTTGTGACAAACACTCGGGAGAGGTCCTCCCAGGTGTAGATGCTGCTGGGTGCCAACTGATTCAGCCACACTCTGGTTGAGCCCTCTAACATGAGAGGCAAATGCTTCATGGCCACCTCGTCATTGCCACCGCCAATCTGTACAGCCACTCGGTAATCTTCGAGCCAAGTGTCAGGCTTAGATTTCACCGGTGAACTTGCTGACTCCAGTCGCCAGCCTGAAGTTGGGGAATCACTGCGGCCCTGATGGCTCGACTGAAACACTCTGGCCCTGAAACACGTGCTCTGCTGCTGGGGCGCATCTCTGTTCTGGCCTTCCCGATGAGCCCTGTTCCTGTCAACCAAGCCTTGAACGAGGACAGATCTCGCGTCAAAGCCTGGGTCCCTGGGGTCCGACTGGAATCCTCTGCCCAACACTATGAGGGCGTCTGTCATCTTGCCGTCGAGGCGCATATGACCCACTCCTCGGGGGAGGGGTTGGCACTCGACGTCGATCATCACGGTCGAATCGGTGATCATACTGCTCATTCCTCCTGTACTGATCATGCCGGTCGCCACGTCCCTCACGCCTCGGGGGCGATCTCGGGCTGTGAGCCGACTCGACTGTACCCTGTTGCGACGGATCGACTGTGGATCCTGTTTCCGTGACTGAGAGACAGCAGAATTCTGGTTTCCCGCCGGGCGGAGCAGCGCTCTGATCTGCAACAAGCCTCTGCCCGCCTCCGACTGGGAGGGCTGAATTGATTCTGCTATACGGGCCGCAGCGGCCAAATCTGAACTGGGTGTTGCTATACCTGCGGGCGGCGAGAAGAGCTGACGCCGACTTGGACTCGGGAGCCCGCTGACGCGCTTGCTCGTCGAGTATCCATTGGAGATTCTCCAGTCGAGTGCGCTCGGCCAGGTTAGCCAAGCACGCGTCCTCCAAGGCCCGGGCCTCGGGGGTCTCTCCGACAATAGGAGTGTGGAGCGCGTCCATGTTCCGGCGGCGAAGCTCCTCTCGCTGTAATGAGTGAGAGGTTCGGGGAGATACTCATCGTGGGGATGCGACGGGTCGCCCCCACCCGCGCCTCCATCAGCGCGAGGGAAACCGGGAGGACTGTGGCCCATCGACCGCCAGAACCTCAGCCGCTGGGTCGCTGCTGTCGCACTCGGATGCGGTCTCCGCGGAGCCAGTCGACAGGTCGAACAGGCCGCAGAGGTATTCGTCGGGCTCGATCGCCGCGACTCGCGGGTGGCCGACTGGCGAGCCACGGCATGTCTCACCCACCTTTGAAGTCTCGACTGACCGGCGCGCTTGCGCCGGTGGGAGGCAGAGCAGGGAGACGATACGGGGGCCAACCGATATTGGGTCGACGGTTGCCGCAGGAGGACGCCGCGAACGCATGCGCGGAAATGCATCGCACCGCGGACGGGGAGCGCGTCGACGTCGAGTGGCGCCTCCTGAAGCCAGGCGGAGTCGTCGGCGATGAACGTGAGCGCGCCGAGACGGCTCTCGCGGCCCTCCACCAAAACTCCGCACGAAACCATGATCAAAGGGGATCGGAAAAATTGCAACTTCTCCAATCAGGCGCTAAGACTGCTGCCCCACGGTGTGCGCCAACTGTCGTGGTTCTAACTCTGACAGTGATGTAGGGGGGTATGTATGGAGAGGCTAGATCTCAGCTATTGGGAAGTTGTAAACACACCAAGATGTACGAGTTCAGGCCCTTCGCGGAGGAAGTAACAGCCCTACGTCTCGGTGCCCGGAGGCGGTCGATTGGATTACTGGCGTGTGAATAACAGGGGTGCGAACCCTTGTCATACTGAGGAGGGGGGTGGCTTATATAGAGTTCGCCGGCCCCCTCCTGCCCTCAGTAATGCAGGGTTTAAGGTACATTTAAGGTCGGGCGTTACTGGTAACGCCCCTAATAAAGTGCTATAATGACCATAAAGACTACTTAACAGCTGACCGTTTGCCTGCGGAGTGACTACAGGTCTCCTGGCGGTCGAGTGGTTGGCTTCATGGTCGAGTGATAGCCTGCAGGTCGAGTGTCTTGAGTCCGTCGAGTGGGATACCTTTAAGTCGATTGAAAGGTGACTTCTCCTAGGGGTGTCCTAGGGTAGGACTCTTAGGTCAGGTCCGTGTCCCCACCCTAGGTACATGTCTTCATCACACACCACTAGCCCCACCACACAGGACCTGCACTCCAGCAAAAGGTATACTGATTTTATTTGCCATAGCACTAGCTGTACCATAGAAAAATCCCACTCTAGCAAAAAGTACAGCAAGTCCACTGGCCGAAGACCTATCCCAACTACAGAGACGGCCAATTCCTGCAGATTGGAACCCCATTCCATTTATTCCCAGTTTAAAATACAATGCTTTCAATGTTGTTAGGGACTACGTGCATATATTCCCATCATGGGAAGATTATTGTGAAGACAAACACCATTTTCACATCTTCCTGTCCAACTTACGTGTAAGTGTTATTATTCATGGTTATTATTTTCCTGTTTTCTGCTGATTGAACACATGAATGATTTACGTTAAATTGTTGTAACTAGGCGAGGGTCAATTGGATAGTCATGACAAGCAAAGCTTGCTTGTGCTTTTCAAGGAAGCATTGCAGCAGTATCGGTGTTACCTGAGGAAATCACACTTTGATGGCAAGTCTATAAACGAATTTCCGGTGAAGTCTCCTGTGCTAAATTTAGAAGACATTGAATGAAAAAACCTTTTTCCGCATGTGCCTTACGGATCTTTTTTGCAGGAAATCTGCTCGAAGAAGAATTCCGTTTTGACAAGAACAACAGGATATCGCAAATATGTTGCCCGCTACTTTGCTCTTGTTAGTACCTGTTGTCCTGTATCATTGTACTTGCATACATACCTGGTTCATTATGTGACAGCAGTATGCATGATAGCTTGCTTATCAATTGTTCGCTCCAAATTATCTGATCTATATGAATGGTTACATTAGTGTAGAATATATCCAATGCCAATGTTTTTTTAGCTCTGCATTGTTCTTGTAAGTACATGCTGTCCTTTATCAGTGTACTTATAATGACAGGTAGTTGTTCATGTACCATCACTCTGCAGCTTATTTTCCTTTGCCCTCCATTTTCTACACATCAGATCTATATTTACTCTTACCATAAGGTTGGTACTGAGGAAGTTTAGCTGTGCATTGCTCTTGGTTGTACCTTTTGCCTGTATCGCTGCACTTACATTTATAGCTACTTGGTTATGTAGCATCACTCTTCATCTTATCTTAAATATTCTCCATTTTTTCGTATATTATCACATTATATTTACTCTTAACAAAATGTAGAATAAAGGCAATGCTTTTGAAGAAGATTATGTGGTAATCTTCTTGAATTGCCCCCCCCCCCATCAGCATGGACAAGGCCTTTATAGAGCCTGTCTTCACCAATAATGTAAGTTTGTCCATCTCAAGCCTTCAAACTTTGTTGTATATATTTGGTTAGGCATGACTGCAACAACTGTTTATTTTTTGGTGTTTGTATCAAATTGCTTGTTTAAAGTTTATTATGTAGTTCATAAACAAAAGTTTGTCCTTTCTCAATTTAAGTTTTCAATTGTACAACCAACTTCCTTCTTCATACCATGTAAATTAAACTATACAGAGCAAGTGATCTTCTTTTGCACTGCATGTATGCTTCTGTTCTTCATCCGTAATCCAGTGGTGTGGTGAACCTACCCACCACAGCATAATGTCATATTCTGCATTGTCTTAACTATGAACAATGTCATATCATTCTACTATTATTTAAACCATCTCTTTATTTGCCAATCTGAAATGGTATAAATTGACAGCACACTAACCATTGATACTTATGAGTTTCTTGATCTGTAATCCAGTGGTGTCGTGAAGCTGCCAACTCCTTCACAATGTCATTTCCTGCCATGTCTTGACTTGAACAATACCATATTGTGTTAATGCAAATTTAAACTGTGTCACTTTATTCGTCAGTAAGAAATGTGATGAATTGTCAGCACTGATACTTTTATGTGCAAAACCTGTCATCTGTCTGCTTGTTTATCTTTCAGAGTGAGGAAGATATAAGTGTTGAACAAGCGCTGTCTCATCATCTTGCTCAGCTGCTTGCGCTGCAGCTCCCCAGCAGGGCTAACCTTTCTTCAACTCTATTGAAGTGCTGTCAGTTTTGTATATTATTTTGTCGGCGTGTTTATTTGCACTGGTGGTGATCTTTGATGCCTAGTGTATGTAATCTGCTGTCTGCTTGTGCTTTATTATCATAGTGGCGAACTTTGATGCCTAGTGGATGCAATATGCCGTAATTTCTTTATTGTATAGTATAGGTTTTTTCTTATTCACGATGCTGCAGTTATTTTACTGTATATATATCCTGTCTTCGCAGTAAACCGGCCAAACCGTAAAATTACGGTACATAATCAGGCCGTCATGCAATCATGATGTAGGTTGGGCCTGAAACATGCCGATCAGCTCACGGGCCGGCAGCAGCCCGAAATGAACTCCGGCCCATGATTGTGCGAATCAAATCACGGGCTTTTAACAGGCCGAAAAATTGTCTCGGTTTGGCCCAATCAGATATCGGCTGCGAGCAGGCCGGATGCAAACCGGGCCGTAGTTAGGCCCAACTATATGACGGGCTTTTAACAGGCTGAAATTAATATAGGGCCAAAATGTTAAACGGGCCCTTACCAGGTCAAAACTAATATTAGGTCGAATTACTAAGTGGGCCTTTAGCAAGTGGGCCCAAAAGCATAGTGTCCAGTTGACGGGCCGAATCCGATATGGGCCATAATTAGGCCCAAAACCTCTTAAAGGGTCGGACCTGATCTGGGCTGTAATTTGGCCCAGAACATGGTAGGCATTTAACGGGCCGGATCTCATATGGGCCACTATTAGGCCCGGAGCGTGGCAGGCCATTAATAGACCGGATCAAATATGGGTCGGCATTTGGCCCAAAACATGGCAGCCAGTTAACGGGCCGGCCTACTAGGGTCCTCAAAATCTTGTGAGCCTATAGCTGGGCCAGCCCATTAATGTCGGCGAAATCTTGTGGGCCTTTAGCTGGGCCGGCCCATTATGATCCACGAGAATTTTGTGGGCCTTTACCTGGGCCGGCCTATTATGGCACAGAAAAATCTTGTGGGCCTTTACCTGGGACGGCCCATTATGGCCCGCGAAATCTTGTGGGCCTTTAGCTGGGCCAGCCCATTATGGTCCGTAAAATCTCGTGGGCCTTTAGCTAGGCTGGCCCATTATGGTCCGCAAAATCTTGTGGGCCTTTAGGTGGGCCGGCCCATTTAAACTTGTTGGGCCGTGCCACGTGTCGACGTATCATAGGCGCATTTTGTCCAGTGAGTGGATGACATCTGTCCCGATGATGAGCCGACACGTGTTTCCTCTAGCCAATGATGATTTTACAAGTGGAAAATCCCCATTGGTCGGGGATGTTAACAGGTTATCGGATCCAAAACCCGACCCAATAGCTTAACGGTGTTCCGTTACTGTGGATGCCACGTGTCGGTCACCCTTGACGAAAGCACTTCTGTGACGCGCGATTTATCGCCATGGAAGTGGACACTTCCGTGATGATAATTTTGGTAATGTCATGGAACACTTCTACGACAGCACAGGTATGACTATCTTGATTTTGTCATAAATTTGTCATGGGTGTACATGCATGACAAAAAACGCGACCTACTGTGACAAACATGTATCATCACGGAAGTGTATTTTTTTGTAGTGCAAGTTCTCTCAATAACATAACTGGATCATATAACTATCCCTCAACATGCAACAAAGAGTCACTCCAAAGTCACTAATAGCTTAGAACAAACGAAGAGATTATTGTAGGGTACGAAACCACCTCAAAGTTATCCTTTCTGATCAATCTATTCAAGAGTCTGTAGTAAAATAACACGAAGCTATTCTTTCCGTTCGATCTATCATAGAGTTCGTACTAGAATAACACCTTAAGACACAAATCAACCAAAACCCTAATGTCACCTAGATACTCCAATGTCACCTCAAGTATCCGTGGGTATGATTATACGATATGCATCACACAATCTCAGATTCATCTATTCAACCAACACAAAGAACTTCAAAGAGTGCCCCAAAGTTTCTACCGGAGAGTCAAGACGAAAACGTGTGCCAACCCCTATGCATAGATTCCCAAGTCACGGAACCCGCAAGTTGATCACCAAAACATACATCAAGTGAATCCATAGAATACCCCATTGTCACCACCGGTATCCCACGCAAGACATATATCAAGTGTTCTCAAATCCTTAAAGACTCAATCCGATAAGATAACTTCAAAGGGAAAACTCAATCCATTACAAGAGATTAGAGGGGGAGAAACATCATAAGAACCAACTATAATAGCAAAGCTCACGATACATCAAGATCGTGCCAAATCAAGAACACGAGAGAGAGAGAGAGAGAGAGATCAAACACATAGCTACTAGTACATACCCTCAGCCCTGAAGGTGAACTACTCCCTCCTCGTCATGGAGAGCGCCGGGATGATGATGATGGCCACCGGAGAGGGATTCCCCCTCCGGCAGGGTGCCGGAACGGGTCTAGATTGGTTTTTGGTGGCTCTGGAGGTTTGCGGCGGTGGAACTCCCGATCTAGGTTTCTTTCTGGAAGTTTGGGTATATATGAGAGGTATTGGCGTTGGGAACAAGTCAGGGGGGTCCCTGGGTTGCCCATGAGGCAGGGAGGTGCGCCCCCACCCTCGTGGGCAGCCCGGGACTCTTCTGGTCCATCTCCGATGCTCCGTGGGCTTCTTCTGGTCCAAAAATAATCTCCGTCGAATTTTGGGTCAATTGGACTCCGTTTGGTTTTCCTTTTCTGTGATACTCAAAAACAAGGAAAAAACAGAAACTGGCACTGGGCTTTGGGTTAATAGGTTAGTCCCAAAAATCATATAAAAGTGTATAATAAAGCCCATTAAACATCCAAAATAGATAATATAATAGCATGGAACAATCAAAAATTATAGATACGTTGGAGATGTATCAAGCATCCCCAAGCTTAATTCCTGCTCGTCCTCGAGTAGGTAAATGGTAAAAACAGAATTTTTGATGTGGAATGCTACCTAACATAATTTTCAATGTAATCTTCTATATTGTGGCAATAATATTCAGATCCGAAAGATTCAAGACAAAAGTTTAATATTGACATAAAAATAATAATACTTCAAGCATACTAACCAAGTAATTATGTCTTCTCAAAATAACATAGCCAAAGAAAGCTCATCCCTACAAAATCATATAGTTTGGCTATGCTTCCATCTTCGTCACACAAAATATCCAAATCATGCACAAGCTCGGTTTCAGCCAAGCAATTGTTTCATACTTTAGCCTTTTGAAACTTTTTTCAACTTTCACGCAATACATGAGCGTGAGCCATGGACATAGCACTATAGGTGGAATAGAATATGATAATGGGGGTTGTGTGGAGAAGACAAAAAAGGAGAAAGTCTCACATTGACGCGGCTAATCAATGGGCTAGGGAGATGCCCATCAATTGATGTCAATGCAAGGAGTAGGGATTGCCATGCAACGGATGCACTAGAGCTATAAATGTATGAAAGCTCAGCAAAAGAAACTAAGTGGGTGTGCATCCAACTTGCTTGCTCACAAAGACCTAGGGCATTTGAGGAAGCCCATCGTTGGAATATACAAGGCAAGTTATATAATGAAAAATTCCCACTAGTATATGAAAGTGACAAAACAAGAGACTCTCTATCATGAAGATCATGGTGCTACTTTGAAGCACAAGTGTGGAAAAAAGGATAGTAGCATTGTCCCTTTTATTTCTTTTCTCCTTTTTTGGGCCTTTCTTTTTTTTTCTTTTTTTGCCTTTATTTTTTCCTTTTTTTTCCTTTTTTTATTTGGGACAATGCTCTATTAATGATGATCATCACACTTCTATTTATTTACAACTCAATGATTACAACTCGATACTAGAACAAAATATGACTCCATATGAGTGCCTCCGGCAGTGTACCGAGATGAGCAATGAATCAAGAGTGACATGTATGAAAAATTATGAATGGTGGCTTTGCCACAAATACGATGTCAACTACATGATCATGCAACGCAATATGACAATGATGAAGCGTGTCATAATAAACGGAATGGTGGAAAGTTGCACAGCAATATATCTCGGAATGGCTATGGAAATGCCATGATAGGTAGGTATGGTGGCTGTTTTGAGGAAGATATAAGGAGGTTTATGTGTGATAGAGTGTATCATATCACGGGGTTTGGATGCACCGGTGAAGTTTGCACCAACTTCTCGAGGTGAGAAGGGGCAATGCACGGTACCGAAGAGGCTAGCAATGATGGAAGGGTGAGAGTGTGTATAATCCATGGACTCAACATTAGTCATAAAGAACTCACATACTTGTTGCAAAAATCTACAAGTCATCAAAACAAAGTACTACACGCATGCCTCTAAGGGAAGGGTTGGTAGGAGTTAACCATCACGCGATCCCGACCTCCACACAAAGGAAGACAATCAAAGAAATACCTCATGCTTAAAATTTGTCACACAACGTTTACCATACGTGCATGCTACAGGACTTGCAAACTTCAACACAAGTATTTCTCAAATTCACAACTACTCTGCTAGCATGACTCTAATATTGCCATCTTCGTATCTCAAAACAATCATCAAGTATCAAACTTCTCATAGTATTCAATGCACTTTATATGAAAGTTTTTATTATATCCCTCTTTGATGCCTACCATATTAGGACTTAACATCATGCAGCACAAGAGAGTAGAGGGGGAGAAACATCATAAGATCCAACTATAATAGCAAAGCTCGCGATACATCAAGATTGTGCCGAATCAAGAACATGAGAGAGAGAGAGATCAAACACATAGCTACTGGTACATACCCTCAGCCCCGAGGGTGAACTACTCCCTCCTCGTCATGGAGAGCGTCGGGATGATGAAGATGGCCACCGAAGAGGGATTCCCCCTCCGGCAGGGTGCTGGAACGGGCCAAAATTGGTTTTTGGTGGCTATGGAGGCTTCTGGCGGCGGAACTCCCGATCTAGGTTAATTTCTAGAGGTTTCAGTATTTATAGGAATTTTTGGCGTCAGGAACAAGTCAGGGAGGTGCCCAAGTCGTCCACGAGGGTGGAGGGCGCACCCTACCCCCCTGGGCTCGCCCTCCTATCTCGTGGACGGCTCGGGACTCTTCTGGCCCAACTATTCTACTCCGGGGCTTCTTTTGGTCCATAAAAAATCATCAAAAGTTGGCACGTCATTTGGACTCCGTTTGGTATTCCAATTCTGTAAAACTCAAAAACAAGGAAAAAACAGAAACTGGCACTGGGCTCTAGGTTAATAGGTTAGTCCCAAAAATCATATAAAATAGCATATAAAACATCCTAGATAGATAATATAATAGCATGGAACAATCAAAAATTATAGATACGTTGGAGACGTATCAGTTATGAAATTTAGTCCTAATATGATAGACGTCCAAGAGGGATATAATAAAAACTTTCATATAAAGTGCATTGAATACTATGAGAAGTTTGATTCCTTTCGATTATTTTGAGATATGAGGGTGATAATATTAGAGTCATGCTAGTGAGTAATTGTGGATTGTAGAAATACTTGTGTTAAAGTTTGTGATTCCCGTAGCATGCACGTATGGTGAACCGTTATGTGATGAAGTCAGAGCATGATTTATTTATTTATTGTCTTCCTTATGAGTGGCGGTCGGGGATGAGCGATGGTCTTTTCCTACCAATCTATCCTCCTAGGAGCATGTGTGTAGTACTTTGTTTCAATGACTAATAGATTTTGCAATAAGTATGTGAGTTCTTTATGACTAATATTGAGTCCATGGATTATACGCACTCTCACCCTTCCACCATTGCTAGCTTCTCTAGTACCACACAACTTTCACCGGTACCATACACCCACCATATACCTTCTTCAAAACAACCACCATACCTACCTATTATGGCATTTCCATAGCCATTCCGAGATATATTGCCATGCAACTTTCCACCGTTTCGTTTATTATGACATGCTTCATCATTGTCATATTGCTTTGCATGATCATGTAGTTGACATCGTATTTGTGGCAAAGCCATCTTTCATCATTTTTTATACATGTCGCTCTTGAGTCATTGCACATCCTGGTACACCGCCGGATGCATTCATATAGAGTCATATTTTGTTCTAAGTATCGAGTTGTAATTCTTGAGTTGTAAGTAAATAAAAGTGTGATGATCATCATTTTTAGAGCATTGTCCCACGTGAGGAAAGGATGATGGAGACTATGATTCCCCTACAAGTCGGGATGAGACTCCGGATGAAAATAAAAATATAAAAATAAAAGGAGGCCAAAGAAGCCCACAAAAAATGAGAGAAAAGAGAGAGGGGGCAATGTTACTATCCTTTTTCCACACTTGTGCTTCAAAGTAGCACCATGATCTTCATGATATAGAGTCTCCTATAATGTCACTTTCATATACTAGTGGGAATTTTTCATTATAGAGCTTGGCTTGTATATTCCAATGATGAGCTTTCTCAAATTGCCCTTCGTGAGCAACTAAGTTGGATGCACACCCACTTAGTTTCTTTTTGAGATTTCATAAACTTGTAGCTCTAGTGCATCCGTTGCATGGCAACCCCTACTCACTCACATTGATATCTATTGATGGGCATCTCCATAGCACGTTGATACTCCTAGTTGATGTGAGACTACTCCTTTTTGTCTTCTCCAAAACCACCATATTCTATTCCACTTATAGTGCTATGTCCATGGCTCACGCTCATGTATTGCGTGAAAGTTGAAGAAGTTTGAGAACACCAAAAGTATGAAACAATTGCTTGGCTTGTAATCGGGGTTGTGCATGATTTGAATATTTTGTGTGATGAAGATGGAGCATAGCTAGACTATATGATTTTGTAGGGATAGCTTTATTTGGCCATGTTATTTTGAGAAGACAAGATTGCTTTGTTAGTATGCTTGAAGTATTACCGTTTTTAGGTCAATATTAAACTTTCGTTTTGAATCTTATGGATCTGAACAGTCATGCCACAATAAAGAAAATTACATGGATAAATATGGTAGGTAGCATTCCACATCAAAAAAAATCTGTTTTTATCATTTACGTACTTGAGGACGAGCAGGAATTAAGCTTGGGGATGCTTGATACGTCTCCAACGTATCTATAATTTTTTATTGTTCCATGCTATTATATTATCTGTTTTAGATGTTTTATATGCATTGATATGCTATTTTATATTATTGTTGGGACTAACCTATTAACCTAGAGCCCAGTGCCAGATTGTGTTTTTTCCTTGTTTTTGAGCTTCGCAGAAAAGGAATACCAAACAGAGTCCAAACGGAATAAAACCTTCGTGATGATTTTTCTTGGACTAGAAGACACCCAGGAGACTTGGAGTTCAAGTCAGAAGAGCCACGAGGCGGAGACAAGGGTGGAGGACGCGCCCAGGGGGGTAAGGCGCGCACCCCTACCTTGTGGGCCCCTCGGTGACCCCCTGACCTAGCTCTGCCTCCTATATATTCACATATATTCCCAAACTACCAGAAGCATCCACGAAAACACTTTTCCATCGCAACAACCTTCTGTTCCCATGAGATCCCATCTTGGGGCCTTTTTCGGCATCCTGCCGGAGAGGGATTCGATCACGGAGGGCATCTACATCAACCCTATTGCCCTTCCGATGAAGCGTGAGTAGTTTACCTCAGACCTATGGGTCCATAGCTAGTAGCTAGATGGCTTCTTATCTCTCTTTGATTCTCAATACCATGTTCTCCTCGATGTTCTTGGAGATCTATCCGATGTAATCTTCTTTTGCGGTGTGTTTGTCGAGATCCAGTGAATTGTGGATTTATGAACAGCTTATCTATGAATATTATTTGAATCTTCTCTGAATTCATATATGCATGATTTGATATCTTTGTAATTCTCTTCGAACTATCAGTTTAGTTTGGACAACTAGATTAGTTTTTCTTGCAAGGGAGAAGTGCTTAGCTTTGGGTTCAATCTTGCGGTGTCCTCACCCAGTGACAGTAGGGGCAGCAAGGCACATATTGTATTGTTTCCATCGAGGATAAACAAGATGGTGTTTACATCATATTGCTTGAGTTTATTCCTCTACATCATGTCATCTTACTTAAAGCGTTACTCTGTTCTTCATGAACTTAATACTCCAGATGCAGGCAGGAGTCGGTCGATGTGTCGATTAATAGTAGTAGATGCAGGTAGGAGTCGGTCTACTTGACACGGATGTGATGCCTATATTACATAATCATTGACTTGGATATCGTCATAACTTTGCGCTTTTCTATCAATTGCTCGATAGTAATTTGTTCACCCACCGTATTATTTGCCTTCAAGAGAGAAGCCTCTAGTGAAAACTATGGCGCCCGGGTCTATTTTCCATCATATTAGTTTCTGACCTACTATTTTGCATTCTTTTACTTTCAGATCTATAAACCAAAAAACCCAAAAATAGTTTATCTTTTGTTTAGTTTTATTTATCTATCTCTATCAGATCTCACCTTTGCAAGTGACCGTGAAGGGATTGACAACCCCTTTATCGCGTTGGGTGCAAGTGTTTGATTGTTTGTGCAGGTATTGGTCCTACTGGATTGATACCTTGGTTCTTAACTGAGGGAAATAATTATCTCTACTTTGCTACATCACCCTTTTCTCTTCAAGGGAAAAACCAACGCAAACTCAAGAAGTAGCACCTATTAACACAGTGCCCAGTGCCAGTTGTTGTTTTTTGCTTTTCATAAAATCAATATAAAACGAAGTCCAAACATGATGAAACTTTTTGATGATTTTTTTCTAGACCAAAAGGGATCCTAGAAGATTTAGGAGGAGGTCATAAGATATATGAGAGGGCCACGAGCTCACCATGCACGCCCTGGGGGGTAGGCCTGACCCTAAGCTCATGGGCCCCTCGTAGCTCCGTTTGACCTGATTCCAACTTTATAAATTCCCAAATATTCCCAAACCAACAAAGAGACACCAGAAACACTTTTTCCGCTGCCGCAAGCTTCTACTCTTCCGTGATACTATCTGGAGGCCTTTTCCGGTACTCTGTCGGAGGGGGAATCGATCACGAAGAGCTTCTACATCATCCTTACTGCCTTTCGATGACGCGTGAGTAGTTCACCATAGACCTACAGGTCCATAGCTAGTAGCTAGATGGCTTCTTGTCTCTCTCTCTTGATCTTCAATACCATGTTCTCATCGATCTTCTTAGAGTTCTATCTGATGTAATCTTATTTTGCGGTGTGTTTATTGGGATCCGATGAATTGTGGGTTTATGATCATAGTATTCGTTGAAATTAACTGAGTCTTTTCTAAACTTTATTTATGCATGATTATGATAGCTTTGTATTTCTCTCTGATCTATCCGTTTGGTTTGGCCAACTAGATTGATTTACCTTCAGTGGGAGAGGTGCTTTGTAATGGGTTCAATCTTGCGGTGTCCTCACCCAGTGATAGAAGGGGTAGAGGGGCACGTACTTATGTTGCCATTAAGGATAAAACAATGTGTTTATTCATATTGACTAGGTTTACTTTGTCTACATCATGTAATCTTGCTTAAGGCGTTACTCTGTTTGTCATGAACTAAATACCATAGATGCATACTGGATAGAGGTCGATTGGTTGGGTAATAGTAGTAGAGAGTCAGTCTACTTGTCGCAGACGTGATGCCTACATGTGTGATCATTTCCATGAATAGCGTCATAACTATACACTTCTCTATCCATTGGCCAACAGTAATTTGTTTACCCACCGTATGTTATGTGTTTGAGAGAGAAGTATCTAGTGAAAATTGTGGCCCCCGGGTCTACCTTTATCATATATTAAAAATCAAAAAATATCTTGCTGCAATTTATTTACTTTTTTTGTTTTGCAATTTATCTCTCTATCACTATCAGAATTAATCCTTGCAAGAAACGAGTTCAAGGGGATTGACGACCCTCTTGCCCGCGTTGGGTGCAAGTATTTGCTTTTGTGTGTGTATGTGCTTCTTGTGTGAGTTTGCTTTGTTCTCCTATTAGCTCGATTACCTTGGTTCTCACTGATGGAAATATTTATCTCTACCGTGTTGCATCTCCGCTGCTATTCGAGGAAATCCCAACGCAGTTTACAAGTAGCAATAGCTTCAGCTCATACGCCCAAACATCCAATTTTTCAAGCAACATAATTCTATGATTCTCAAAACCATGATACTCCTTCGTCGGGATGGTCTGGTTCTATAAAAGGCCAATGCCCCATATTCATTGCTTATTCCAATACGCAAAACAACCAAACTAAATAGTAATTATCTTTGATTTTCCTCCAAGTGACTTACTTGTCGGATTCCATGCTAAACGCGTATAACAGAAAAAGCATAAGGGTTGAAGCCCTTTCGTGTATCCACTTTTGCTATAGCCAACCACTTAGCTTTCTTGGGCGGTTCTGTGACATCTTTTTCCTAGATGGTGTCGCCAACCTCATCCTCATGGAGATTCAATATTCCAAGAACATTTCAATTGGTTCGCTTCTCTCTCTACCTACTGGCTCGGTTCTTCCTTATCCCACATCACAAATCAAAACTAGCCAACAACAGAACCAATCCCTAGGTTTTCGCACGCGCCAAGTCCCGCTAAAAGCGGTAGCGGACCTCGACAGAGCAACGCCCAGGAACGAAGAAGATCAAATGGTCTAGTAGTAGACTACGCTTAGTGAGGTGGGGTATCGTGCTCGAATATAAAAAATCTAACCAAATAAATACTTCTCAGAACCCATAGCCAAATTCACTCCTTGGGTTTTGATCTGTACTGTTTTGATCTAGGTAGGAAATTGGTTTGCCTCCGATTTACCCATCCCATGGGAACGAGGCCAGCTCAAAATTTGAAAAAGAGAAGCGAGTGGTGCACATAGAACGAGTAAGGCCCCGGATGCCACGATGCTGGATCCAACCAGCTGTTGTTACGGTGGGTACCATACAAAATCCAAAGCTTCCCATTAGGAGGATAAAGTGAAACCCTAATTTTTCAAAAATGACAATTCACACTGGATTTTCGAAAGGGAAAGGATTCTTGTCGGGCGGCCAGTTAGGCTCTTGCGCCGGTGATGTCGGCGTCATCTGATCGCGCGCAATGATCTATGCATCCACACATTTCATGGTCCATGTTCCCCTTTTTCAACACCTACACGACAATGAGCCCACCCCAACACGACTGAGCAACCACACTTTTTCCTTATGCTCTAACATGGGTCGACCTCAACCATTCATTTTTTCCCTTCGTCTTTCTTCTTCTCTCCCGACAACCACATCACAACTTTCTAGCAACGAGATATGGGGGTGGGTGGCGCGGGAACAGCAACATGATGGTCGTGTGCCAGGCGCTAGGACGGCACGATGGTGCCGATGCGCATGACTATGTCGCGGGCTACAACCACCATCGTCCTTGGAGATGATGGCCACTGGGCACCATCGAGTTGCAACCGCCTATGCGAGAAGTTGGGACCGCTAAGGTCAGGAGCTAGAGGCCTTCCGACGACCCACACACCTTCGTGGGGAACGAGCTGCAACCGGCAGCGTAGGAGTTGCAACCGCCTATTGGAGGAGTTGCAACCGTTGTTGGTGGAGTTGGAACCAACGGCCACTACCGAAGATGGAGCTACAACCGTATGCATACAAAGCTCCAACTTTTATTCGCTAGAGCTAGAGCCAACAACCCCGCCGGTGATGGAGTTGCAACCGTATGCATAAGGAGCTGTAACCGGCTTTGGAATAAGTTGGAACCAGCCGCGGCTGTGCAACTCGCCGAAGGCGAGTGAGGCATTTTTTCTGCAACCGGTGAACTTTTTTGCGGGACCGTGTCAATATTGCTCAGAGCGACCACGCGATTTTTTTCCTTGGATCCATTTGGGTGACCCTTTCTGCTGTAACCGGTGATGAGTTTTGCTGCGACCCATGGCTGTTTTTGCTAGAAAAGGGCACCTGCCCCATGATGGAGACTACAGCACCCGTCGGTGCTGGAGGCGATGCATGGGCTTGCCACCGCAGGGCCGAGGAGCTGCCTCGCCGATGAGGCGCATTTCCCAGTGCTACGAGTAGCCTATGGTGGTTTGTTTCTACGGCGAGCGGGGGATAGATGCGCGTTGTAGCAGATGTTGGCTGGAATTGAGACGAAGGGGAGGCAGACGACGAAAAGGGGCACAGGATCTGATGGCTGTAGGAAGTTTAATCATGCGCTCGCGCGGTGACCGGCCCAAATTTGGGCCGGCTGACCGGCGCCTAGCGCTGCCCATTCCAAAATACAAAGACCTGCCGCCCCGCTCCTCCAAAAAGCCCCCCAACGCCCCCCTCCGCGTGCCCCCCGTCTCTCGCATCTCTCGCGAACTCTCGCATCTCTCCGCTGCGCCGGAACGCAAACCGCACCCTCCGACGCAGGGGATGGACGTAGAAGGAGGAGGAGGAGGAGGAGGGTCCCGAGCGGCGAAACGACGGGGAAGGAGGAGGATCCCGAGCGACGACCGGGGCTTCACGTCGGCGGTGAGGCCCTGCGACGAAGGGCGCGGCATAGCGGCCGGGAACAGGCCGCAGAGGAACAGGAGGACGGCGCCGGACACCTACCGCGAGCCCAGCTCCGACGATGAGGTGGGGATCTCTCGTTAATTCTTACTTGCGTTGTGCTTGTGCGCCACTTCGTGGTTAACGCGCGCGGCGATCGATCGCTCCGTCTTCGAGGGTTTAGGATTTGCTTGTGGCGGAACCCATCGCACTATATTATTCCATTTCATAATTCTCTTCCGGTCCTTCCCGTTGCCGTTCCTATTTTTTGCGATCGGGCGACGAAGTTTAGCTGATCTGCGATTCATCTCCCATTCTATTCAGTATTTGTTTCTGGACAGGTGTTTTGGTTTGGGTTAGATGATATAGATCTTACCATCTTGGTGCACGGAAATTGCAGGGATGACCATCTAGGGTTCTACTAGTGTGATACGTTATATCGATTTGCCTTTATATCTGGGCTGAAGATCGTTGTCTTCTTGCCACCTTTTGCAAATATTTGGTGATGCTTCTCATTTTGGTCTAATAGAGACGCTGTGATTTTCGTTTAGGATGAGCTTAGGTTGACTAATTTCATTGTATTTTTTAGTACACAGCACTACTGCAGTGCACACTTTGGTTGTCTAATTTTGTATGTTGCACTTATAGGATGGTGAGGAACCTGTGGATAATCGAGTTGTTCAGCCGCTGAACAAACCCAAGAGAAGTGATGCGGGGAAAAAGAGGGGGCCCAGAAATAAGAAATCAGATCAAGATGGCAGCAAGGTCCACTCCCCGGATGGGCAAAACCATGGTGGAGACAATGCGGTAAATTACTTCACATATGTTTCAAATTTTATTTCTGCAATGGTTTTATGGACATTTTATAATTAACAAGACAAAATTTTGACCTTCCTCAGCTATTTCTTTATTTTGTTTTGCAGACTAGCGATGATGAGGATTTCAAGCCTGCAAAGAAACGGCGAAGAAGAGATGCAGCAAAGTGGAAGGGTTCCACCGCAAAAAGGTTGAAGGAAGAGGAAGAAGAATATAAGGTCACATCCTCCAAGAATAAAGTTTCTCATGAAAGATATAATAAGGCAAGCTACTCATTATCTGGCATAAGTTGTTTACGGAATGACTTTACGTAGTATTTATTTTCGTGAGTCTAATGACCTCTGTTGTTTCAATCATCTAGAATGGGAAGAAGATGTTGACCGGGGAAAATGCTCGAATGTGCCACCAGTGCCAGAGAAATGACAAGAAGAAGGTGGTCTGGTGTAAGTCATGCAATAACAAGCGATACTGTGGGAAATGCATCAAGAGATGGTGCGTGCATGTGTGGATATGTCTCCATATTGATTTCTGTTAATGGAAGTGCCAACCATTTACTGCTTTCTTCTGTAGTCCAAATTATATACACCTTTTGGTTAATCTGTAATTTTATTGAGCTAATACTGAAATCAACGCGGACATATGTGGACGCGGCGGAAATGTCTGCCTGCATCTCTATATTGCATGCACCGTTGCTTTTGTGGTATACAAATGTGTGTACCAGTATCTCACAATTTCGATGTTTATAATTAATACTGTTTTTCCTATCTATCATGGCACAACCGAAACTTTGAAATCTTCCCTTCAAATATTTTTATTCCATTGGTGACTCACAGAAAACAGTGGCTGTTGGTCTGATGTATTTCATAACGCTGCTGTTTTTGGGCGTGTAGGTATCCCAATTTGACAGAAGATGAATTAGCTGCAAAATGTCCGTACTGTCGCAAGAACTGTAATTGCAAGGCATGCTTACGAATGATAGGAGTTGAAGAGGTTTGCACTTGGCACATACGCTCTTCTTCACAGTATCTTGTTTCATGTTGATTTTGATTGTGTTCAAATGATTCTCTTCTGCTTTATCCCTCTCAATGATTTGTTTCATTTTTTATGAACCAGCCTCAACAAAAGGAAATTTCTGAAGAAAATCAAATTAGTTATGCATGCCATATCATGCGCTTGTTGCTTCCTTGGCTAGGAGAGCTGCAAAAGGAGCAGATGGAAGAGAAGAAATTAGAGGCTCGTATACTAGGTATGGTGTTCTAGGGCACAACAAGATAGAATTCAATGTTCATGTAGATTTTCATCTGGTTTTGTTTACAGGAGTTTCGATGGATGAAATGAAGTTGGAACAGATCAAGTGTGGTCCTGCTGAGCGTATCTATTGGTTAGGATGTTTCCATATTAACTTTCAACATGTGACTGTAGAAAGCATCTGATCCTGTTTCATTCCTCTACTGCAGTAACAGGTGTAGAACTTCTATATTCGATGTTCATAGAAGCTGCAAGCATTGTCTCTATGACCTGTGCCTCATCTGCTGCCGGGAGCTTCGCAAAGGTGAGATCCCCGGAGGAGAAGAGGTGGAGAATGTGCAGTATGAGAACAGAGGAGAGGACTATATTTTCGGCAATAATTTTCATTCAAATGGTGAGAATCGAAGGGACTCTTTGAGGAGGAAGATGGACTCCCCTACTGGTGGTAGCAAATCTTGCTCTCTGCTACTATGGAGTGCAAATAGTGATGGTGGCATACCTTGCCCACCAAAGGAAATGGGGGGCTGTGGTGGTTCTGACTTGGACCTCAAATGCATGTTTCCGGAGAAAATGCATGCTGACTTACAAGAGAGAGCTGACAAACTTGTGAGGAGTGAAATATTTGAAAAAACAACATTTAGTAGAAGTGACCAGTGTCCTTGTTTTGATCATTCGGGCACGGTAAGAACTGACATAAAGACAGTACGGAAGGCTGCAGATAGGAAGGGCTCAAGTGATAACTATCTATATTGTCCAGTTGCCACTAGTCTCGGTGATGATGACCTAATTCACTTCCAGATGCATTGGGCAAAGGGTGAGCCAGTTGTTGTCTCTGATGTTCTTCAATCAACCTCTGGTGTAAGTTGGGCACCGATGGTTATGTGGCGGGCATTGCGTGAAAGAGCCAAGGGCAAGGCAGAAGATGAGAAGTTTGATGTGAGGGTAGTAGATTGCCTTGATTGGTGTGAGGTACCGAACTCTATCCACATTTTTATTGGATGTCATAATTGTCGATTTCTTTGATTTATTTTTAGTGGTAAGCAGTGATTGTGCCTTACTCTTGCCATATTTAGATGATGACAGTTGTTTTGCACTCTCGTGTGCTTGCTCTGCTTGCACGTCAGAAGTTCAAGCAGAAATACTCATGTCAAAACTTCAAGCAGAAATACTTATGATGATACTTTAGTGATTACTTATAAAATTACAGAACTAATTACATATACGTACTATGTTCCAGAAGAAATGGTAAATTATGTTTTCCATTTTATAAGGATCATTTTGGTACAGGGGTTTAATCCAGCAATTAGTACTAGAAAAATGACCATGGTTCCCACACTGTATTATTTGTCAGGAGAGTGAATAGTTAACAAGCCATCAATTTTACATGCATATATCTTATATTTATTTTGAAAGAAAAGTGCACAAAATGTTGGCCTTATATTTTAAATTGGAAGGGGTACTAGTTTTATGGAATTTTATTGATTCATCAGTGAACTGAATTCCCCATTTTGAATAATGATGTTTACCAGAAAAGGCTTTCGCCACACTTTATATGTGAGTCCCTTTGAATTTCGAAAATTTTGGTTTAATATGTAGGCGCTTATTGTGCTATGTTTGATGTTGCAGGGGTCACTTAAAATCAGCGATTTCTTTAAGGGATATAAAAATGGCAGAAGTCATCGCGGGCCTCACTGGCCTGAGATGCTTAAGTTGAAGGACTGGCCTCCTTCTAGTACGTTTGACAAGAGATTGCCTCGCCATTGTGCTGAATTTATCAGCGCGTTGCCATTTCCTGAGTACACCGATCCAAGATCTGGTCCACTAAATCTTTCGGTTAAGCTTCCTGCTGGTGTCATGAAACCAGATCTTGGGCCGAAAAGTTACATTGCTTATGGATTTTCCGAAGAGTTAGGCCGGGGTGACTCAGTGACCAAGCTTCATTGTGACGTTTCTGATGCGGTATGTTGCTATTTTTATAACAATAGAGTTTTTTTATTATTTTGCCTCGGATATGGTTAAACTTTTGCCATGAAATGCTGGTCTCTACCTTGACGATCTGCATGCCACTTTGGTTATCTTGATTTCCTAGCAAATTTCCCTGTGCTCTCTCGCTGATCGTTGCATAGTTGTTTTCTTATTTGTCTGTTGCTCTGGTTTAACTGTAACAGATGTCTAATTTAACCAGGTAAATATCCAAACACACACTGACGAAGTGCCATGTGAGACATATGATCTTTGTCGGATTAAAAAAGTCCAGGAAAACATGAGAAAGCAAGATCTTCAGGAACTGCGTGGGGATTTGAATTCATGCACTGAGCTTAGGGCACAGCCATCTGTTGATGGATCTTACGAAGCCGCGATGACTTCATGTAGTATGGAAAGTTATAAAAATAGTTCTAATGGTACGTATCACTACTTGTTTTGGGGAAATTGATTTTAGGTTTTTCTCTCATGTCATATTTGTGTCTTGCAGGTTTGCACATAAATGCTCCACGTCGCGATGCTACAGATGATGTTAAGGATAAAGTGTCACCTCATAAATCTGTTACCAAATCCGATGAGATCCGCAACGGAACTCGTTTGTACTATCAACGTCGCGCTAACAGAAAGGTGCATCAAGATAAAGCCAGTGATCCTCCCATTCCTGGTAAATCTGATGAGATTGGCAAAGGAATTCGTAGAAAGGTGCATCGAAATAAAGCTATTGATCCTCCCAAGCCAGTTCCTGAGAAGACAGAGAAAGATAAAACTGGTGGTGCTTTGTGGGATATATTCCGAAGAGAGGATTCAGAGAAATTACAAAAATATCTACGGAACCATGCCTCGGAGTTTCGCCACATCCACTGCAATCCTGTGAATCAGGTATTTTAAAAGAATCTGTTCCATTCATAGAAGTTACATTTTGTAGTTTTCTTATCCTACATAACATATTATGTTATATATTGTGCAGGTTATCCACCCAATTCATGATCAGACATTCTATCTGACAGAAAAACATAAGAAGAAGCTCAAGAAAGAATATGGTTAGTAAACCTTAGGTGTTAAATCTTCCTAAACACAGTGTGCCTCATTACTTGTGATGTCGTTTCCTTATGTGTTGGCTTGCCTGCTTTAGGTGTTGAGCCATGGACATTTGAGCAGAAGCTTGGGGACGCAGTTCTCATTCCTGCCGGGTGTCCTCACCAAGTCAGGAATTTGAAGGTATGAAACCTCACTCTCTTTTGAATTTAGCACGGTGCTCAAGACTGTACCCATTTCCTCCTGTGCAGTCTTGCACCAAGGTTGCGATGGACTTTGTTTCCCCCGAAAATGTGGGTGAGTGTGTTAAGCTGACGGACGAGTTCAGGGCACTTCCATCTTCCCACAAGGCTAAAGAAGATAAGCTTGAGGTTAGCAGCATATGTTCTCGAAAATCACGCTTACTATATTGTATTCGAGGAAAATTGATGACTGGTCTGAAGTTGGTTTTGGTTATTTATAGATCAAGAAGATGGCTTTGTATGCGTTTCTCGATGTTCTCGAATTCTTGGGACGTCACGTGGAAGGGTAAGATACGCTAGCCGTAATATTTTGTTTGTCACCGAGCTTTCAGTCAATGTGTTAAGTTGGTGTGTGATGTATGGATCAGGTCAAAGAGCGGGGATGCGCAGCCCAACCAGTCCAGCGATGGTACTGCAGAGGAAAAGCCTAAAAGAAGGGGTACCCGCGCAAGAGGTGGCTCAGGGTCTCGGAGGTGACTGGTTTGTCGTCAGACTGCTCTCTGGGGCTGTGACTGAAACCATTCGAGCTCCTAGTTCAGCTAGGCATCGTTGGTCCGAGTGTCTACTTTGTTTGTAACAAGTGAGTAGATACGGGTAAACAATTGACAAGTTGACTGCACGTGCCGTTGGAGTTTCTTTCACTTAGATTTCAGCTGTGCTGTTGATATTCAGAGATGCGATTTATGGTTGTTTCAGACTTAAAATGATGCCTTATTTAATTCCGTGTGCTAACTATGTGATCACCAATCCTCACAACTTGTTGAATTTGCATAGCAAAGCAGTAGGAGCCTCTCGTAACAAGTCTGATGCTTACTACTTCCTCTGTAAAGAAATAAGAACCCTCATGCATAATTTAGCAATAAGACTGTACAATCATTGATAAGACGGATCTATCTTATGCTATGTGTGTCAATTAGAGCAGATAAACATATCATACAATGGATTGTCTGTGTTATCTCAAACAATTAATTGTTTGCAAGCTCTGAAACTGGTGGGGCGATTAACAATCAATATATTTCTCATAGCTGCATAGCAGCAGGAGAACCCCCACGGCACAGGGGAAGTACTACAGGAGTTGAGTTTTCAGATTACAGAAGAATCACAGGTTCAGGGATTCTAAGTAGGGGACCCAGGCCACGTTCATGGTTTTTCAGTCTAAAAGACCAAAACCTAAGATCAGCATCAGCAGTAGCAGAACTGCTGATCGCCGGCCTGTTCCCACGGAAAACGACGCCGTGGCGATGATTCCAGATGGTCCACAGGAGCAGCAGGCGCACTGTGTCCCAGTGCAAGGGCAGGCGGCCGGACCTCCGAGATGGAGCTGCAGCTCACACCGTCCCCGATCCCGACATCCGTTGTTTCAGAGGACCTGCTGCAGAGCTCGCCCTTGTGTGGACGCGGTCCGGGGCCACAAGCCACCCGAACAGACGCACTCCCGGCGGCATGGCGGCCTGCCAGATAGACTCCTGTACAGGACAACGCTCGCCTGTGAAGGTAAGCAGTTTGTACACCAGAGGAGGAAATAGCTTTGCCGTCCATAGACTTGATGAGGGAGCGGTCATCATCCACACCGGCTGTCAGGTTGGGCAAGCAGCTGGGGAGCATGGTCAGTTCTTGGCCGGCCACGGCCGAAAGGCGAGGAGCAAGGTGGCCAGGGATCCCATCCCGGCACACAGAAGCAGCTGTGGCAGCAGCTTCAGAAACATGGGAGAAAAGTGTCTGTTGAGTGGGCCGGCCTCCGCGCACCAGCTATCAACCCAGAATGCTGTCCGAGCACCGTCTCCGGGTGCGAACGCAAGATAGGTCGCGGTAGAGAGGGAGCAGGGTCGTGAGCGCCTTCCAAACGGCCGACGCGAGGGAGCGCTTGTCGTCCACGTTGTGGTATTCTCGCCAGAACCACACCGCCCAGGCCGAGCTCTGCGGCTGGTGTAGCCGATGTAGAAGTTTAACAAGCAGGCCGGCATTGTTGGTTGCCAGGTCGCGCACCCCAAGACCAGTAGTGATTTTTTAATAGGGAACATTCTACATTATATAAGATTTATTTAGATAGGGAACATAAATGAGTACATGGTATGGCAAAGTGAGTACTGAATGTGAACCGTGCAAGAATCTGAACAAGGTAGGACGTGTACATAACTGCGATGAAAATGCAAACACAACACATTCTTATTTGGGGTGGAGGTTGACATAATCACCAGGACCATAAACCTCGGACAACTCCGCGAAAAAGCCTTTCTTCCTTCTAGGATTGCACCCCATATCCTTGCATAGTTGGTCGTTGTACCAAATGTTAAGGATACCAATGCAGGACCTACGGAAGTAGACACGAGAATAGCGCTTCATGAATTTATCCCACTCAAGGACATCCCTTTGCATTGCTTGAACAGATGGTAATCTGAAGCCACCATCCATGAAGTGTGTTAGCCACTTGACCCGAAGTTCTGTTGTGTACAGGTTTGCTAAGCTCTCTGAATACCCGATGACTGCGAGCTGCGGAATCTTAGGATGGATGCATTCCCTAATTACCAAAGAAACGTGCAAACCATTATAAATCCGAAACTCGTAATTGATAAATATATAGAGGGAAAGGTTAATGTGATAAACAAACCTATACAGAGGCACAGTTGTTGATGTTGACCCAACAACAATCTTCTGGAAGTATTCTGATGTGAACATATCCTTGATCTTCCGATCCCCCTTGAATCCAGTTCCAAAGATCACTATATCGCTTTTTGTCGGTGAAGATTCACCTTCAAGAAGCACACCTTCCTTGCAAAAGCTAAAGGTCTTGGACTTCTTCAGAATAATGCTACCTTCCTCCAGTCTCTTGTAGTGATCTTTAGGTGTGATGGCAATCAAGCATGTCACCAATGCCTCGAAAAGGCTATGGTCAGGTACCATGTCATACTTCTTCATTGGAATGGAGTAGTAGCTCTCAGCGAACTTTGAAAATATCCACCGCTGCTCATAGACAACATCTAAGAATTTAGTTGAAATAAAAATGCATAGATTGAATTCAAATAAGAGTAACATGTTCAGTTGCACTACCAATGGAGTCAAGGTGGTGGCCAAGAGGCTCAGGAGGAAACCTTCACCGGGCTTGTGAATAAGGAGTTCAGAGAAGCGATTCAGATACAACTTTGATATGTGGACACCCCAAGCATAGTAGTCGGGTATGATCCAATGCTTTGTTCGGACTATCATCGTACACGGTTGCTCCGTGCCTACGGTAGCGAGAAGTACATTAAAATTCATAAGAGAACATAAATCGATGTTTAGTTAAGGAAATGAAAAGGCTTAATTTGCGCATTCGTACCATTCACTTCTGCACATTCAGCAGCAATGTCGAGTGCTGATTTTAGGTACCCAACTACGGTCACACGCTTGCCCGCGATCATCTCCTTAGCTTTCATACTGCCCATTTTGGAGTAGTCCATTGAGTGGATCACCGTCCCGTCAAATGCTTCTGGACCTCTTCCGGTGGGGAACTCGGGTATGTTGGGCACCCCACTGAACCTCCCAATGCAAAGGACCACAAAATCTACAATGTGTGTCTAGAGAAGAGAAAATGTAAGGGAACAGTGTAAATCTAATAATCCTTTTTTATACTATATATACTAGGGTGGGTCACATAATAACCGTATTATACTCGAAAACCAAGAATCTAAATTAATTCCTTATATGATTGATGTTCAGAGAGTTTGGATCTAAAACTATATTGTCTAATATGTCATCACCTGTAAACGTACGCTTGAAGTTTGCCTTGAATGTTGAATTCTGTGATGTTTAAATAGTGCCAGGTGGCATGCTGCATGCTACTTAGTATTTGTTTTTGTTGGACTCACTATTTTAGATTGTGTGGTAGATTGTCATTTTCAAGCCGATCTAGTTGTACGTCATCATCAAATCTAAAATCGCACAAAATAACCTTGTTATTTCTCATCTAGTAGATGAGAATTAGCAACTCTGAGTTCCTCTGAAATAATAATAATGTGCAAACTCTAAATCTAGAAACACGGAAAATTACCATTACCATGATTTCTGACATGCAACTATCTAGCAGCTACCGTGAAGAACCAACAATTAGTATCGTATAAGCCGAGAACTTTGCGATAAGCCGAGAACTGAATATTTCAAGATCTCTACCTACATTAGCCAAATTCTTACCTCGACATCACTCAAGAAAAGAAAAAGAAAATCTTACCTCGACGTGGTCATCGCCATTGGCCACCTTGAGTCGCCACTCGCCAGAGCCAGAGCCGAACGCCTCGCCGCTCCCGCCCCACTCCTCCCACACGGCCAGCTTCTCCTCGCTGACGCCAACGTACTCCATCCCGAGCACCCGGTGGCCGAACCTGACGCAGTCGAGCACGCCGAAGTGGCGCGCGTAGGCGTCGAGGTAGTGCATGACCTGGCGGTGGTCCGGGAAGACCTCCGTCACGGACTCCGGCCACGGGAAGTCGGAGTACTGGTACATGGGCCGCGGCGTCTGCAGCGCGGTGCACTCCGGCGGGCGCGCCCACACGCCGCCCAGGACGGTGTCGGCCTCGAACACGACCGGCCGGCAGCCGCGCTCCAGCAGGTGCTTGCACGCCGCCAGGCCGCTCACGCCGGCGCCGACGATGGCTACGCGCTTTGTTTCCATCGATTCTCTTGGTCCGTAGACGAGCAAGAAGAAGGGAGACTGGCTGAGGGCGGTGTGTGGGTTTTTTATAGGCGAGGTGGGGTACTTATAGGTGGCCAGAGACAGAGAGCACGTCTTACTACTCGCTGACTAATAATTTTTTTATATATATAGATGTCATCTCACCAGCTGAGGCGGTTGTTGATAAGTTGCAGAAAACCTCATTATATGTTATCTATGCTATTTTAGGAGATGCCCATCACTGCATGTTATGCCGGCGTCCAACGTCCGAATTAATTTATCAGAGGCTCATCTCTGCATGTTATTTTGTTTATACGCGCGCCCAAAGTCCAAACTTCTGGCGGCTAAGCTCTGGCTAAGCAGAAGGCCGGATAAGTAAATAGCATGCATCTCACCGGGCGACCAGTAACATCGAAACAAATAGGGAAAAATTTGAAAAAAAAAATTAAAACAAATTGGGACAAAAATTGTTGAATGTTTTGTCTCAACATGTAAAATTTCGTGGTGAAAGAACATTCGCGGAGGTCTGACAAAGAAAACAAAAACGATGTTCCAAGAAGGACAACTTTTTAAAGCATTTTGAGACATTGGTTTTGTTTTTTTTTACGTTTTTTCATCACAATACTCTGCAAGTTGGTAAAACATTCAACAAATTTTCTCACAAAATAATCAAAAATTTCCTCTTTTCTAAAATTTACTTTTCATCCCAGGTGCATATGCACCTGGGAACATAACAACACTTCCGCATCTCACACCATCATTCTTGGCGAGTTGCCTAACTTGCAATTTGTGGGTAATAAATTCTACATTTTGTCTTCATTGATATTACCCTTTTATTCTCTTTCACCATAGATTGGTGCTTTGCTCCACATTTCAACAATTTTTCATGGACTGGAGACTTTGGTCCACTTTTGAGACTCGTTCCTGGCCACAAATTGCTTGGAAACTTTTTATAATTAATAAATGGTTCAAAAAATCTTAATAACCAGAACTATTGCGCATGAAAAAAAACTCACTTGTTGTACTCCGTATTGACTGAGTTCTACTTTGCAAACAAAAAACAGCGATGTTCAATATTATAGTGCTATTATTTGAACTTCCGGAGTATTCAAATGGAGTAAACTGACTAAAATGTTTTAGAATCCTCAAAACATACATTTCAAGTTCAATTTTAATAGTTTTTTTCTAAAAAAACTACATAAAACTATATTTTACATTTATGTTGAGCATGTAATAACAAGACTTTTGATTCTAGTCATTGTAAAAAAAGTTTTGTTATTATTCTAGGCATTGTACTCCCTAATAAAATCTATATGTTCATAGCAAAGCAATGCTCATGGAAAACCTCTACAAATTACTGAACAAAGAGAATCTTCCTTGGGTAAACATGATCTGGGGAAAATATTATTCATCTAAGCTTTGAGGAGAAAGAATGGTGGATTCAAGCTGCTGGAAAGCTCATCGTAAACTCCTGCCATCTTTAAGAGAAACACCTCTTGTAGGGCTGGCACTGGTGGCACAATTAAGCTCTGGCATGATTTTTGGATTGACAAACCTTTCCTGCAGAAATTCCTTGAGTTACATTCTTTTGCTTTGAATGAAAATCAGTGTTTGAAACAAACTGGTCAATTTTGTAGACATCTCTGAGTTTTTTCATACCCCATTCTCAACTCAAGCTTTTGCCCAACTTAATGAACTTCAACGCTTACTTCATTAGCATACCAACATCGAGGCTCAAGATAAATGGATTTGTAAGGGTAATAGAAACAATTACTCCTCTATCTCAATGTATGCACATTTGATGACTAGAGTAGAAGCACACATTCTTTTCAAATGGATATGGGTGTGTGCTACCAGAGTAAGACACAATATATATATACTCCCTTCGTTCCTTGATATAAGGTGTATAGTTTTTTAAGAAAAAGTCCAAAATATAAGGTGTATTGCGTTGCACCACTCGTTTGAATGTTTTTTTAGGGATTTGAATGCATTTCATTATATCTGGCAAACTCCTCTATTTTCTCATGTCAATTAGTCACGTGTAATCTGATACGTCTCCAATGTATCTATAATTTTTTATTGTTCCATGCTATTATATTATCAATCTTGGATGTTTTATATGCATTTATATGCTATTTTATATGATTTTTGAGACTAACCTATTAACCTAGAGCCCAGTGCCAGTTTCTGTTTTTCCTTTGTTTCAGTGTTTCACGGAAAAGGAAAATCAAACGGAGTCCAATTGACCTGAAACTTCACGGAACTTATTTTTGGAAGGAAAGCAACCCGGGAGACTTGGAGTCCACGTAAGGGAAGCAACGAGGAAGCCACGAGGCAGGGGGGCGCGCCCACCCCCTGGGCGCGCCCTCCACCCTCGTGGGCCCCTCGTGGCTCCCCTGACGTACTTCTTCCTCCTATATATACCCATACACCCTAAAACGACCGGGGAGCACAATAGATCGGGAGTTCCGCCGCCAGAAGCCTCCGTAGCCACCGAAAACCAATCTAGACCCGTTCCGGCACCCTGTCGGAGGGGGAATCCTTCACCGGTGGCCATCTTCATCATCCCGATGCTCTCCATGACGAGGAGGGAGTAGTTCTCCCTCGGGGTTGAGGGTATGTACCGGTAGCTATGTGTTTGATCTCTCTCTCTCTCTCTCTCTCGTGTTCTTGAGGTGGTACGATCTTGATGTACCGCGAGCTTTGCTACTATAGTTGGATCTTATGATATTTCTCCCCCTCTACTCTCTTGTAATGGATTGAGTTTTCCCTTTGAAGTTATCTTATCGGATTGAGTCTTTAAAGATTTGAGAACACTTGATGTATGTCTTGCCGTGCGTATCTGTGGTGACAATGGGATACCATGTGATTCACTTGATGTATGTTTTGGTGATCAACTTGCGGGTTCCGCCCATGAACCTATGCATAGGGGTTGGCACACGTTTTCATCGTGATTCTCCGGTAGAAACTTTGGGGCACTCTTTGAGGTTCTATGGGTTGGTTGAATAGATGAATCTGAGATTGTGTGATGCATATCGTATAATCATACCCACGGATACTTGAGGCGACATTGGAGTATCTAGGTGACATTAGGGTTTTGGTTGATTTGTGTCTTAAGGTGTTATTCTAGTACGAACTGTAGGGCTGTTTGTGACACTTATAGGAATAGCCCAATAGATTGATTGGAAAGAATAACTTTGAGGTGGTTTCGTACCCTACCATAATCTCTTCGTTTGTTCTCCGCTATTAGTGACTTTGGAGTGACTCTTTGTTGCATGTTAAGGGGTAGTTATGTGATCCAATTATGTTATTATTGTTGAGAGAACTTGCACTAGTGAAAGTATGAACCCTAGGCCTTATTTCCTAGCATTGCAATACCGTTTGTGCTCACTTTTACCATTAGTTACCTTGCTGTTTTTATAATTTCAGATTACAAATACCTTTATCTACCATCCATATTGCACTTGTATCACCATCTCTTCGCCGAACTAGTGCACCTATACAATTTACCATTGTATTGGGTGTGTTGGGGACACAAGAGACTCTTTGTTATTTGGTTGCAGGGTTGCTTGAGAGAGACCATCTTCATCCTACACCTCCTATGGATTTATAAACCTTAGGCCATCTACTTGAGGGAAATTTGCTACTGTCCTACAAACCTCTGCACTTGGAGGCCCAACAACGTCTACAAGAAGAAGGTTGTGTAGTAGACATCAAGCTCTTTTCTGGCGCCGTTGCCGGGGAGGTGAGTGTTAGAAGGTATATCTTTAGATCTTGCAATTGAATCTTTTAGTTTCTTGTTTTATCACTAGTTTAGTTTATAAAAGAAAACTATAAAAAAAATGGAATTGAGTTTACCTCATACGCTTCATCTTTTTAATATCTTTCGTGAGTATGATGGGAAGGAAAATTGTGCCAAAGTGTTAGAAGAAGAATGCATTAGAATGTTTGGCACTAAATATTTGAATGATGAGCATGATTGCAATGTTGTTAGTATGAATTCCTTGAATATCCATGATGCCAATGATATGCAAAGCCACAAGCTTGGGGAAGCTATGTTTGATGAAGATGATATTTTTTTGTCCTCCAAGTTATGATGAGCAAATTTATTATGATGAAAGCATGCCTCCTATTTATGATGATTATATTGATGAAAGTGGATTTGGAGAGGTCATGACTTTATTTTGTGATGAATCCACTATTCCGGAAGAGGTTCCAATTGATTATGAGAACAAAGTTGCTATCTATGATGATTATTGTGATGACTTGTATGCTATAAAGAATAGTGATATCCATGAAACTTGTCATCATGATTTTAGTTTTCAATTGGATTATGCCTCACATGATAATTATTTTATTGAGTTTGCTCCCACTATTATTCATGAGAAGAATTTTGCTTGTGTGGAGAGTAATAAAATTTCTATGCTTGTAGATCATGAAAAGAATGGTTTAGGTGCTGGTTATATTGTTGAATTCATTCATGATGCTACTTAAATTTATTATGAGGGAGGAACATATGCTTGTAGGAATTGCAATAATATCAAGTTTCCTCTCTATGTGCTTAAAGTCTTGAAGTTTTGCTTGCTTTACCTTCCTATGCTAGTCGATTCTTGTTCCCACAAGTTGTTTGCTCACAAAATCCCTATGCATAGGAAGTGGGTTAGACTTAAATGTACTAGTCATATTCTTCATGATGCTCTCTTTATGTTACAATTCTTATCCTTTATGTGAGCATCATTGAAATCATCATGCCTAGCTAGGGGCGTTAAACGACAGCGCTTGTTGGGAGGCAACCCAACTTTATTTTTGTTCCTTGCTTTTTGATCCTGCTTAGTAAAAAATAATTTATCTATCCTCTGTTATGATTGAGTTTTTATGTCTTAATTAGTGTTTGTGCCAAGTATAACTGTTGGGAAGACTTGGGGAAAGTCTTGTTGATATTGCTGTAAAAAACAGAAACTTTAGCGCTCACGAGATTAGCTGCCATTTTTATTGGAGAGTGCTATTTAGTTAATTATTTTTGCAGATGATTAATATATAAATTCCTAACGTCCAGAAATTTATTTTAGAATTTTTGGGGTTCCAGAAGTTTGCGTTAGTTATAGATTACTACAGACTGTTCTGTTTTTGACGGATTCTGTTTTTCATGTGTTGTTTACTTATTTTGATGTATCTATGGCTAGTAAAATAGTTTATAAACCATAGAGAAGTTGTAATAAAGTAGGTTTAACACCAAAATAAATAAATAATGAGTTCATTACAGTACCTTGAAGTGGTATTTTGTTTTCTCTCGCTAACGGAGCTTACGAGTTTTCTGTTAAGTTTTGTGTTGTGAAGTTTTCAATTTTTGGGTAAAGATTCTATGGACTATGGAATAAGGAGTGACAAGAGCCTAAGCTTGGGGATGAACAAGGCACCCCAAGGTAATATTCAAGGACAACCAAGAGCCTAAGCTCGGGGATGCCCCGGAAGGCATCCCCTCTTTCATCTTCGTTCATCGATAACTTTACTTGGAGCTATATTTTTATTTACCACATGATATGTGTTTTGCTTGGAGTGTCATTTTATTTTATTTAGTTTTTCTTGATGTTTGAATAAAATACCAAGATCTGAAATTCTTAAATGTTAGAGAGTCTTCACATAGTTGCATAATTATTCAACTACTCATTGATCTTCACTTATATCTTTCGGAGTAGTTTGTTGTTGCTCTAGTGCTTCACTTATATCTTTTTAGAGCATGGTGGTGGTTTTATTTTGAAGAAATAGATGAACTCTCGTGCTTCACTTATATTATTTTGAGAGTCTTTAGAACAGCATGGTAATTTGCTTTGGTTATGAATTTAGTCCTAATATGATGGGCATCCAAGAGGGGTATAATAAAAAATTTCATATAAAGTGCATTGAATACCATGGAAAGTTTGATACTTGATGATTGTTTTGAGATATGAAGATGGTGATATTAGAGTCATGCTAGTTGATTAGTTGTGAATTTGAGAAATACTTGTGTTGAAGTTTGTGATTCCCGTAGCATGCACGTATGGTGAACCGTTATGTGATGAAGTCGGAGCATGATTTATTTATTGACTGTCTTCCTTATGAGTGGTGGTCGGGGACGAGCGATGGTCTTTTACTACCAATCTATCCCCCTAGGAGCATGCGCGTAGTACTTTGTTTCGATAACTAATAAATTTTTGCATTAAGTATGTGAGTTCTTTATGACTAATGTTGAGTCCATGGATTATACGCACTTTCGCCCTTCCACCATTGCTAGCCTCTCTAATACCGCGCAACTTTCACCGATACCATAAACCCACCATATATCTTCCTCAAAACAGCCACCATACCTACCTATTATGGCATTTCCATAGCCATTCCGAGATATGTTGCCATGCAACTATCCACCGTTCCGTTTATTATGACACGCTTCATCATTGCCATATTGCTTTGCATGATCATGTAGTTGACATCGTATTTGTGGCAAAGCCACCGTTCATAATTCTTTCATACATGTCACTCATGCATCTTTGCACATCCCGGTACACCGCCGGAGGCATTCATATAGAGTCATATCTTGTTCTAAGTATCGAGTTGTAATTCTTGAGTTGTAAGTAAATAAAAGTGTGATGATCGTCATTATTAGCGCATTGTCCCAGTGAGGAAAGGATGATGGAGACTATGATTCCCCCACAAGTCGGGAGGAGACTCCGGACGAAAAAAAGAGGCCAAAGAAGCCCAAATAAAAAAAGAGGCCATAAAAAGAGAAGGCCCAAATAAAAAAAATAAAAAAATGAGAGAAAAAGAGAGAAGGGACAATGCTACTATCCTTTTACTATTGGGGAACGTAGTAATTTCAAAAAAAATCCTACGCACACACAGGATCATAGTGATGCATAGCAACGAGAGGGGAGAGTGTTGTCTACGTACCCTCGTAGACCGAATCGGAAGCGTTATATCAACGCGGTTGATGTAGTCGTACATCTTCACGATCCGACCGATCCAAGTACCGAAAGCACGGCGCCTCTGAGTTCTGCACACGTTTGGCTCGGTGACGTCCTTGCCTTCTTGATCCAGCAAGAGGGGCGAAGTAGTAGATGAGTTCCGGCAGCACGACGGCGTGGTGACAGTGTGGGTGAAGAACAATCTCCGCAGGGCTTCGCCTAAGCACTACGAAAACTATGACAGAGGATAAACTAGAGGGGACAGGGTTGCCTGCACACGGCTTGGTGTTTCTTGATGTGTCTTGGGTGCTAGCCCTACCCCTCTATTTATATGTTGAGCCTTGGGGTCGAAACTTGGAGTAAAAGCCTCCACAAAGTCGGTTTCACCCGAAAGGCAAGAGTCCTTCTCGGACTCCAGGGCCAGATGCCAGGGTTCCCGGCGTCTGGACCCAGACGCCAGGGACCCTGGCGTCTGGCCCCTGGACTCCGCAAAACTTCCTTTTGCGCTTTCCAAAAACCTTGTGGGCTTTCCCCTTTGGCCCAAATAAAGTGTTCTCGAACCCAAACATTTCGGGAAACATCCGGAACCCCTTCCGGTGAATTCCGGAACCCTTCCGGAGTCCAAACACTATTATCCCATATATCAATCTTTATCTTCGGACCATTCCGGAGTTCCTCGTCATGTCCGTGATCTTATCCGGAACTCCGAACAACATTCGGTCACCAACATACATAACTCATAGTACTATATCATCGATGAACGTTAAGCGTGCGGACCCTGCGGGTTCGAGAACTATGTAGACATGACCGAGACACCTCTCTGGTCAATAACCAATAGCGGGACCTCGATGCCCATATTGGCTCCTACATATTCTACGAAGATCTTTATCGGTCAGACCGCATAAGAACATACGTTGTTCCCTTTGTCATCGGTATGTTACTTGCCCGAGATTCGATCGTCAGTATCTCAATACCTAGTTCAATCTCATTACCGGCAAGTCTTCTTTACTCGTTCTGTAATACATCATCCCACAACTAACTCATTAGTTGCAATGCTTGCAAGGCTTATAGTGATGTGCATTACCGAGTGGGCCCAGAGATACCTCTCCGACAATCGGAGTGACAAATCCTAATCTTGAAATACGCCAACCCAACAAGTACCTTCGGAGACACCTGTAGAGCACCTTTATAATCACCCATTTACGTTGTGACGTTTGGTGGCACACAAAGTGTTCCTCGGGAACAGGAGTTGTATAATCTCATAGTCATAGGAACATGTATAAGTCATGAAGAAAGCAATAGCAACAAACTAAACGATCAAGTGCTAAGCTAACGGAATGGGTCAAGTCAATCACATCATTCTCCTAATGATGTGATCCCGTTAATCAAATGAAAACTCATGTATATGGTTAGGAAACATAACCATCTTTGATCAACGAGCTAGTCAAAGTAGAGGCATACTAGTGACACTCTGTTTGTCTAGTATTCACACATGTATTATGTTTCCGGTTAATACAATTCTAGCATGAATAATAAACATTTATCATGAAATAAGGAAATAAATAATAACTTTATTATTGCCTCTAGGGCATATTTCCTTCAGTCTCCCACTTGTACTAGAGTCAATAATCTAGATCACATCGCCATGTGATTTAACATCAATAGTTCACATCACCATGTGATTAACACCCATAGTTCACATCATCATGTGACCAACACCCAAAGGGTTTACTAGAGTCAATAATCTAGTTCACATCGCTATATGATTAACACCCAAAGAGGACTAAGGTGTGATCATGTTTTGCTTGTGAGAGAAGTTTAGTCAACGGGTCTGCAACATTCAGATCCGTATGTATTTTGCAAATTTTTATGTCAACAATGCTCTGCACGGAGCTAATCTAGGTAATTGCTCCCACTTTCAATATGTATCTAGATTGAGACTTAGAGTCATCTCGATCAGTGTCAAAATATGCATTGACGTAACCGTTTACGACGAACCTTTTTGTCACTTCCATAATCGAGAAACATATCCTTATTTCACTAAGGATAATTTTGACCGCTGTCCAGTGATCTACTCCTAGATCACTATTGTACTCCCTTGCCAAAACAGTGTAGGGTATACAATAGATCTGGTACATAGCATGGCATATTTTATAGAACCTATGACCAAGGCATAGGGAATGACTTCCATTCTCTTTCTATTTTCTGCCGTGGTCGAGCTTTGAGTCTTACTCAGTTTCACACCTTGTAACACAGGCAAGAAATCTTTCTTTGACCGTTCCATTTTGAACTACTTCAAAATCTTGTCAAGCTATGTACTCATTGAAAAACTTATCAAGCATCTTGATCTATCTCTATAGATCTTGGTGATCAATATGTAAGTAGTTTCACCGAGGTATTTCTTTGAAAAACTCCTTTCAAACATTCCTTTATACTTTGCAGAATAATTCTGCATTATCTTCGATCAACAATATGTCATTCACATATACTTATCAGAAATGCTATAGTGCTCCCACTCACTTTCTTGTAAATACAGGCTTCACCGCATGCCTGTATAAAACTATATGCTTTGATCAACTTATCAAAGCATATATTCCAACTCCGAGATGCTTGCACCAGTCCATAGATGGATCGCTGGAGCTTGCATATTTTGTTAGCACCTTTAGGATTGAGAAAACCTTCTGGTTGCATCATATACAACTCTTCTTAAATAAATCCATTAAGGAATGCAGTTTTGTTTATCCATTTGCCAGATTTCATAAAATGCGGGCAATTGCTAACATGATTCGGACAGACTTAAGCATAGATACGAGTGAGAAACTCTCATCGTAGTCAACACCTTGAACTTGTCGAAAACCTTTTGCGACAATTCTAGCTTTGTAGATAGTAACACTACTATCAGCGTCCGTCTTCCTCTTGAAGATCCATTTAATCTCAATGGCTCGCTGATCAATGGGCAAGTCAATCAAAGTCCATACTTTGTTCTCATACATGGATCTCATCTCAGATCATGGCCTCAAGCCATTTCGCGGAATCTGGGCTCATCATCGCCTCCTCATAGTTCGTAGGTTCGTCATGGTCAAGTAACATGACCTCCAGAACAGGATTACCGTACCACTCTGGTGTGGATCTCACTTTACTTTACCTACGAGGTTTGGTAGTAGCTTGATCTAAAGTTACATGATCATCATCATTAGCTTCCTCACTAATTGGTGTAGTAGTCACAGGAACAGATTTCTATGATGAACTACTTTGTAATAAGGGAGCAGGTACAGTTACCTCATAAAGTTCTACTTTCCTCCCACTCACTTCTTTCGAGAGAAACTCCTTCTCTAGAAAGGATCCATTCTCAGCAATGAATAACTTGCCTTCAGATATGTGATAGAAGGTGTACCCAACATTTTCTTTTGGGTATCCTATGAAGACGCACTTCTCCAATTTGGGTTTGAGCTTATCAGGTTGAAACTTTTTCACATAAGCATTGCAACCTCAAACTTTAAGAAACGACAGCTTAGGTTTCTTGCCAAACCATAGTTCATACGGTGTCGTCTCAACAGATTTAGATGGTGCCCTATTTAACGTGAATGTAGCTGTCTCTAATGCATAACCCCAAAATGATAGTGGTAAATCGGTAGGAGACATCATAGATCGCACCATATCTAATAAAGTACGGTTATGACGTTCGGACACACCATTACACTGTGGTGTTCCAGGTGGCATGAGTAGTGAAACTATTTCACATTGTTTTAACTGAAGGCCAAACTCGTAACTCAAATATTTTACTTCCGCGATCATATCGTAGAAACTTTTATTTTTGTTACGATGATTCTCCACTTCACTCTGAAATTCTTTGAACTTTTCAAATGTTTCAAACTTGTGTTTCATCAAGTAGATATACTCACATCTGCTCAAATCATCTGTGAAGATCAGAAAATAATGATACCTGCCGCGAGCCTCAATATTCATCGGATCACATACATCAGTATGTATGATTTCCAACATATTTGTTGCTTGCTCCATTGTTCTGGAGAACGGAGTCTTAGTCATCTTGCCCATGTGGCATGGTTCGCAAGCACCAACTGATTCATAATCAAGTGATTCCAAAAGCCCATCAACATGGATTTCTTCATGCGCTTTACACCAATATGACCTAAACGGCAGTGCCACAAATAAGTTGCACTATCATTATTAACTTTGCATATTTTGGCATCAATATTATGAAAATGTGTATCACCACGATCGAGATCCAACAAACCATTTTCATTGGGTGTATGACCATAGAAGGTTTTATTCATGTAAACAGAACAACAATTATTCTCTAACTTACATGAATAACCGTATTGCAATAAACATGATCCAATCATATTCATGCTCAACGCAAACACTAAATATCATTTATTTTAGGTTTAACACTAATCCCGAAAGTATAGGGAGTATGCGATGATGATCATATCAATCTTGGAACCATTTCCAATACACATCGTCACTTCACCCTTAACTAGTCTCTGTTCATTCTGCAACTCCCGTTTCGAGTTACTATTCTTAGAAACTGAACCAGTATCAAATACCGAGGGGTTGCTATAAACAATAGTAAAGTACACATCAATAACATGTATATCGAATATAGCTTTTTTCACTTTGCCATCCTTCTTATCCACCAAATACTTGGGGTAGTTCCGCTTCCAGTGACCAGTCCCTTTGCAGTAGAAGCACTTAGTTTCAGGCTTAGGTCCAGACTTGGGCTTCTTCTTGAGCAGCAACTTGCTTGCCGTTCTTCTTGAAGTTCCCCTTTCTTCCCTTTGTCCCTTTACTTGAAACTAGTGGTCTTGTTAAACATCAATACTTGGTGCTCTTTCTTGATTTCTACCTTCGTCGATTACAGCATCGCGAAGAGCTCGGGAATTACTTTCGTCATCCCTTGCATATTATAGTTCATCATGAAGTTCTAGTAACTTGGTGATAGTGACTAGAGAATTCTGTCAATTACTATCTTATCTGGAAGATTAACTCCCACTTGATTCAAGCAATTGTAGTACCCAGACAATCTGAACACATGCTCACTAGTTGAGCTATTCTTCTCCATCTTGTAGGCAAAGTACTGTCAGAGGTCTCATACCTCTCGACACGGGCATGAGTATGAAATACCAATTTCAACTCTTGGAACATCTTATATGCTCTGTGGTGTTCAAAACATTTTTCAAGTCCCAGTTATAAGCCGTAAAGCATGGCGCACTTAACTACCAAGTATTCATCATACCGAGCTTTTGTCAAAATGTTCATAACGTCTGCATCTGCTCCTGCAATAGGTCTATCACCTAGCGGTGCATCAAGGACATAATTCTTCTGTGCAGCAATGAGGATAAACCTCAGATCACGGATCCAATCCGCATTATTGCTACTAACATCTTTCAACTTAGTTTTCTCTAGGAACATATAAATAATAAATGGGGAGCAACATCGCGAGCTATTGATCTACAACATAGATATGCTAATACTACCAGGACTAAGTGCATGATAAATTAAAGTTCAGTTAATCAAATTATTAAAGAACTCCCACTTAGATAGACATCCCTCTAATCCTCTAAGTGATCACGTGATCCATATAAACTAAACCTTGTCCGATCATCACGTGAGATGGAGTAGTTTCAATTGTGAACATCATTATGTTGATCATATCTACTATATGATTCACGCTCGACCTTTCGGTCTCTGTGTTCCGAGGCCATATCTGTTATATGCTAGGCTCGTCAAGTTTAACCTGAGTATTCCGCGTGTGCAACTGTTTTGCACATGTTGTATTTGAACGTAGAGCCTATCACACCCAATCATCACATGGTGTCTCAGCACGAAGAACTTTTGCAATGGTGCATACTCAGGGAGAACACTTATACCTTGATAATTTAGTGAGAGATCATCTTATAATGCTACCATAAATCAAAGCAAGATAAGATGCAAAAAAGGATAAACATCACATGCAATCAATATAAGTGATATGATATGGCCATCATCATCCTGTGCTTGTGATCTCCATCTCCGAAGCACCGTTATGATCACCATCGTCACCGGCGCGACACTTTAATCTCCATCGTAGCATCGTTGTCATCTCACCAACTTATGCTTCTACGACTATCGCTACCACTTAGTGATAAAGTAAAGCATTACATGGCAATTGCATTGCATACAATAAAGCGACAACCATATGGCTCCTGCCAGTTGCCGATAACTCGGTTACAAAACATGATCATCTCATACAATAAAATATAGCATAATGCCTTGACCATATCACATCACAACATGCCCCGCAAAAACAAGTTAGACGTCCTCTACTTTGTTGTTGCAAGTTTTACGTGGCTGCTGCGGGCTGAGCAAGAACCGTTCTTACCTACGCATCAAAACCACAACGATAGTTCGTCAAGTTAGTGATGTTTTAACCTTCTAAAGGACCGGGCGTTGCCACACTCGGTTCAACTAAAGTTCGAGAAACTGACACCCGCCAGCCACCTGTGTGCAAAGCACGTCGGTAGAACCAGTTTCACGTAAGCGTATGCATAATGTCGGTCCGGGCCGCTTCATCCAACAATACCGCCGAACCAAAGTATGACATGCTGGTAAGAAGTATGACTTGTATCGCCCACAACTCACTTGTGTTCTACTCGTGCATATGACATCTACGCATAAAACCTGGCTCGGATGCCACTGTTGGGGAACGTAGTAATTTCAAAAATTTCCGACGCACACACAGGATCATGGTGATGCATAGCAACGAGAGGGGAGAGTGTTGTCTACGTACCCTCGTAGACCGAAAGTGGAAGCGTTATATCAATGCGGTTGATGTAGTCGTACGTCTTCACGATCCAACCGATCCAAGTACCAAAAGCACGGCGCCTCCGAGTTCTGCACACGTTCGGCTCGGTGACGTCCTCGCCTTCTTGATCCAGCAAGAGGGGCGAAGTAGTAGATGAGTTCCGGCAGCATGACGGCGTGGTGACGGTGTTGGTGAAGAACAATCTCCGCAGGGCTTCGCCTAAGCACTACGAAAACTATGACAGAGGATAAACTAGAGGGGACAGGGTTGCCTGCACACGGCTTGGTGTTTCTTGATGTGTCTTGGGTGCCGTGGTTCTAAGTCTGACAGTAGAATGGGGGGTAGGAATGTAGAGACAAGATCCTAGCTATGGAGGAGTTGTACACGCGAGTTTTACGAGTTCAGGCCCTTCTCGGAGGAAGTAACAGCCCTACGTCTCGGAGCCCGGAGGCGGTCGACTGGATTATATGCGTGTGAGTTACAGGGGGTTCGAACCTTTGTGCCTGTGGAGAGGGGTGGCTTATATAGAGTGCGCGAGGACCCTAGCCAGCCCACGTCACAAAGGGTTTAAGGTACATTGAAGAGAGAACGTTACTGGTAACGCCCACACTGAAGTGCTATAAATGACAATTAAGCCTATAAGTAAGTGCTCGACCGTTGTTCATGCAGAGTGGCTTTAGCTCTTCTGACTGTCGAGTGACTTCTGCGATGGTCGTGTGACATTGATTCTTCCGAGTGGGACGTCTTTGGCCGAGTGGATGATGGTACCCTTTGAATGATCCTGGCTTTAGGGTGATGTCCTAGGGGAGGATGTCTAGATCAGGTCTATGACCCTACCCTAGGTACATAGCTTCATCATTAGCCCCCGAATGGTCCAGGGTTCGAGTGGCGAAGGAGTTGATAATCTCTCTGATTCAGCTTTTGTGCTTTGAGAATGTCTCGCCCAGAGGTCGAATGAACATTCATGATGGCTTCAACTGCTTGTTCAGATGCCTCGATCCATTCTTGGTTTTGTCGAGTGAACTTTCGTTGTTAAGTTTCGAGTGTTGATATGGAAAAAATCTTCCGTCGGACGGGTTGTTCTGCCGTCTGCGGATTTCATGGGATTTGAATTTTGGGAAGCGCGCCGGGCGGGGGAGGTCGCAGTAATCGGGACGGATTAGGCAGGACGCCTCAATCTCCGCGCCACCTTTTTTGCCACGTATCGCGTGCGCGGCTGTTGCGGGATTTGATAAGATCGTCTTGGCCTACAAGTCAGTCACTCGAAAGTGACCTTATATAAGGCGCCGGACTGGGGCTTTTGAACAGTGCGCCCCCATTCTTGTTCCTCCTCCTCAGATTCCTCCGCTGCGCCTACTTCTGCTCTCGGTATCATCGCCTCGCTCGAACTCGATTCGCTGCCATGGGAAAGGAGAAGACGGTGGCATTGGAGCATGCGAAGAAGGCGACGACGAAGGCAAAAGGGAAGAAGACCAGCCGGGGCGGATCTTCGTCGAGGTCCGACCTGCCGCCTGGCTGGATCCAGGGCGACTGGATCCGCTCGACAATCAGTCAAGATGACATCGACGACCTGGTTGAGGGGGGACTGATCCTCCACAAATCGGTGCGGCTCCCGGGGAACGAGACCGAGCCGCAGCCGCAGGAGGGTGAGTGCATTCTCCTTGCCACCCATGTCGACCGCGGGTTTTCTTTACCTCCCCACCCTTTCTTTCGCGGTTTCTTGAACTTCTTTGGGGCTCAACTCCACCATTTTTCTCCAAACACCATCGTGTACCTTGCCGCTTTCGTGTCCATGTGCGAGAAGTTCTTGGGTTGTCGACCACACTAGGGTCTCTTCAAGCACATATTCACATGTCGCTCTCAGACGGTCAAGAAGGCCAACCCGAGTGACGAGAGGACGCACGTGATACAGATGTGCGGGGGTCTTGGAATTCAAATGAGGAACAAAAGCACTTTCCCAACTATGATCCTTCCCGACTCGGTCCATGGTTGGCAGTCAACCTGGTTCTACTGCAAGGACCAGCCGACCCCGGGCCAGTCGACTGGACTTCCCCCCTTTTCCATGGCTCGAGTGGAGAAGCCCTCCACCTTGAGAGTGATCTCGGAGGAGATGGCACAGGTGAAGGTGTTGGTCGAGCGGGTTGTCCAACTTGTCCGCGACGGAGTGACCGGTATGGACCTGTTGGAGGTCTTCCTCAGTCGACGCATCCAACCACTCCAAGCTCGTGACCATCCGATGTGGATGTACTCGGGACTCGAGGATTCCACTCGGATCCACCCGAAGGATGTCAGCGAGGACACGGTGGAGCAGTGGCTGAGAGGTATTACCGGCAACAAGGATAATCCCAGAGGGTCCAGGAGGGTGGTTCCATTCGACCATTCGTGTCAACCGGAACAGGTACGATTCTGCATTGTCGAGTGTCTTCTTGTTTTACTATGTAGCATCTTGTTGACGGTCGACTGTCTTTCTTTTATTCCTTGTCTTTCAGGCTCTTGTTGATATGTACTCAATGCCCAATGGAGTGCAGGAGCAAAATGTCGAGGAAGAGGCGAGCGGGGGCGAGAGTGGCGAGTGGCACTCGGATGTAGAGGAGGATGAGGAGAGCGACGACCCTAGTGACGAAGAAGAGGTTGACTCGCCTCCTCGCAGATAAAGGAGGTCCAAGCACGCTCACGACCCGGCAAACACCCCTGACCCGGTGGCCGCACCAACTAGGCAGTCTTCAAAGCGCCCTCGTGTTGGGGAACGTTGCAGAAAACAAAAAATTTCCTATGGTTTCACCAAGATCCATCTAGGAGTTCATCTAGCAACGAGTGATTGGATTGCATCTACATACCTTTGTAGATCACGCGCGGAAGCGTTCAAAGAACGGGGATGAGGAAGTCGTACTCGACGTGATCCAAATCACCGGAGATCCTAGCGCCGAACGGACGGAACCTCCGCGTTCAACACACGTACGGTCAGCGTAACGTCTCCTCCTTCTTGATCCAGCAAGGGGAAGGAGAGGTTTGAGGAAGATGGCTCCAGCAGCAGCACGACGGCGTGGTGGTGATGGAGCTGCAGTACTCCGGCAGGCTTCGCCAAGCTCTATGGAGGAGGAGGATGTGTTGGAGAGGGAGAGGGAGGCACCAAAGGCAAAAAGTAAGAGGTCCTCCATCCCCCCACTATATATAGGGGGGCCTAGGGGGGGGCGTGAAAGTGCAACTATCCCTAGGTGGTTTTGGTAATTCATAACAACATATAGCTCATTGAGCTAATGCTATTCCAAGATGATTATTTCAGGAAAGCTCAATGATTGGCATGGCATGGATGTGAAAGTGGAACCCTCAAAATGCTAAGGACAAAGGATTGGCTCAAGCTCAAAAGCTCAAGACTCTTCTTTTCATATTTTAGTGATCCAAGATCACATTGAGTATTTAGGAAAAGCCAATACTATCAAGGAGGGATGAGGTGTTGCTTAATGAGCCTCTTGCTTCATGTGCTTAGTGATATGCTCCAAAACCCTCAACTACTTTCCCATATCCACATATGACCTAAACCCTAAGCCAAACTCGGTCCTAACAATTCTTTCTATCCGGCGCCACCGAGTTTCACTTGTCATAAGCCACTGCCAAACCCTAGCAATTCGGTTCTACCAATAGGGATCTCGGTCTCACCGAGATGGGATTGCAAACTCTCTGTTTCCCTTTCGTAACTTTTCGGTCTCACCGAAAGAGCGAATCGGTCCCACCGAGATTGCAATGTAAATTCAGTGTTTCCTTTTTGTAACTTTTCGGTCTCACCGAAAGAGCAAATCGGTCCCACCGAGTTTGCCTGACCAACTCTCTGGTTAGCTAATTGCCAAATTCGGTCTCACCGAGTTTGTGTAATCGGTCTCACCAAGATTACGTTATGCCCAAACCCTAACCATATCGGTCCCACCGAGTTGCATGTCAGTCCCACCGAAAATCTCTAACGGTCACTAGGTTTACCTTTTCGGTCCGACCGAGTTTGTTGATTAGGTCCCACCGAGATTGGAAAACTGTGTGTAACGGTTGGATTTTGTGTGGAGGCTATATATACCCCTCCACCTCCTCTTCACTCGTGAAGAGAGCCATCAGAACACATACACAATTCCTACTCATATGTTCTGAGAGAGAACCACCTACTCATGTGTTGAGACCAAGATATTCCATTCCTACCATACGAATCTTGATCTCTAGCCTTCCCCAAGTTGCTTTCCACTCAAATCTTCTTTCCACGAAATCCAAATCCTATGAGAGAGAGTTGAGTGTTGGGGAGACTATCATTTTGAAGCACAAGAGCAAGGAGTTCATTACCTACACACCATTTGTTACTTCTTGGAGAGTGGTGTCTCCTAGATTGGCTAGGTGTCACTTGGGAGCCTCCGACAAGATTGTGGAGTTGAACCAAGGAGTTTGTAAGGGCAAGGAGATCGCCTACTTCGTGAAGATCTACTGCTAGTGAGGCAAGTCCTGTGTGGGCGATGGCCATGGTGGGATAGACAAGGTTGCTTCTTCGTGGACCCTTTGTGGGTGGTTGCTTCTTCGTGGACCCTTTGTGGGTGGAGCCCTTTGTGGACTCGCGCAACCATTACCCTTTGTGGGTTGAAGTCTCCATCAACGTGGATGTAGGATAGCACCACCTATCCGAACCACGGGAAAAACATCCGTGTCTCCAATTGCGTTTGAATTCTCCAAACCCTTCCCTTTACATTCTTGCAAGTTGCATGCTTTACTTTCCGCTGCCAATATACTCTTTGCATGCTTGCTTGAATTGTGTGATGATTGCTTGACTTGTCCTATAATAGCTAAAATCTGCCAAGAACTAAAATTGGGAAAAGGTTAAGTTTTTATTTGGTCAAGTAGTCTAATCACCCCCCCCTCTAGACATACTTTCGATCCTACAGGGCGCCGGCCCTAGGAGATGCAATCTCCTAGGGGGGCGCCGGCCAAGGGGTGGGGGGCTTGCTCCCCAAGCAAGGGGGCGCCCCCCCTTTAGGGTTTCACCCACCCTAGGCGCATGGGCCCTAGGGGAAGTGGCGCCCCAGCCCACTTTGGGCTGGATCCCTTCCCACTTCATCCCATGGGGCCCTCCGGGATAGGTGGCCCCACCCGGTGGACCCCCGGGACCCTTCCGGTGGTCCCGGTACAATACCGGTGACCCCGAAACTTGTCCCGACGGCCGAAATAGCACTTCCTATATATAAATCTTTACCTCCGGACCATTCCGGAATCCTCGTGACGTCCAGGATCTCATCCGGGACTCCGAAGAACATTCGGGTCACTACATATACATATCCCTACAAGCCTAGCGTCACCGAACCTTAAGTGTGTAGACCCTACGGGTTCGGGAGACATGTAGACATGACCGAGATGGCTCTCCGGTCAATAACTAACAGCGGGATCTGGATACCCATGTTGGCTCCCACATGCTCCTCGATGATCTCATCAGATGAACCACGATGTCGAGGATTCAAGCAACCCCGTATACAATTCCCTTTGTCAATCGGTATGTTACTTGCCCGAGATTCGATCGTCGGTATCCCAATACCTCGTTCAATCTCGTTACCGGCAAGTCACTTTACTCGTACCGTAATGCATGATACCGTGACCAGACACTTGGTCACTTTGAGCTCATTATGATGATGCATTACCGAGTGGGCCCAGTGATACCTCTCCGTCATACGGAGTGACAAATCCCAGTCTTGATCCGTGTCAACCCAACAGACACTTTCGGAGATACCCGTAGTATACCTTTATGGTCACCCAGTTACGTTGTGACGTTTGGTACACTCAAAGCACTCCTACGGTATCTGGGAGTTACATGATCTCATGGTCTAAGGAAAAGATACTTGACATTGGAAAACTCTAGCAAACGAACTATACGATCTTGTGCTATGTTTAGGATTGGGTCTTGTCCATCACATCATTCTCCTAATGATGTGATCTCGTTATCAATGACACCCAATGTCCATAGTCAGGAAACCATGACTATCTGTTGATCAACGAGCTAGTCAACTAGAGGCTTACTAGGGACATGTTGGTGTCTATTATTCACACATGTATTACGATTTCCGGATAATACAATTATAGCATGAATAAAGACAATTATCATGAACAAGGAAATATAATAATAATTCTTTTATTATTGCCTCTAGGGAATATTTCCAACACCTCGGACGTCTTCTCCGGTGCCAACCGAGAAAGTATCGAAACAGCTCAAGACCACGCGGAAACCATTGAAGGTCACATCCTCCAAACCGCCGAAGGCTTTGCCTAGAATCAAAGTGACCATTCCCACCATCTCTGGGTAACCATGACCTGATCCTTTGGTCGACTCGAGTAACAGAACATAACCGACTGAATGCTGACATTTGCAGTGCTGCTACCTCTGGAACTTCCGCCTGCCAATACCGAGACGAGGAAATGGAAGACGCGGTTACCTCCAACCCAGGTACAATTCTCGTGATCTTGTTCTTGATTATTTGGTCAATTAAATTCTCGCGATTCACTAGGGGTCGACTGATTTATTTGCAGCCCCACCCAACGTTATCGAGCTTCCGGATGATGATGAAGATGTGGCCCTGAGGTCCAGAAAGAACAAAAAAGTAGCGGCTGGCAAGACATCTCAGCCAGGACTAACGATAGAACCAACCGTCCAACAACCTGAAGATGCAGGTGGGGCCTCTGTAACTTTTGCTGTCCCATTGTCGAGTGAGCGCCCTGCACCATCGATTGTACCAGTGTTTCCTTCAGCCGTCCAACCTCATGCCTCGGAGCTCCAGGCTGCCGCATCTGGGCTGTTTGCTCCTTTCTTCACCAACTATCATGTTCCGGAAAGCTAGTCGGACGCCGCTGCGGAGGCTATCCGTCAGGCTAGCATGATGATGGAGCGGATTAAGATGGTGCACGACAACAGCCAGGCTGCTTACGATGCCAGCGCGGCTCTTTGGGCCAATGTCCAGGTAAGTTGGCTTTCGACTGACCTTGTTCTATTAGGATATGCTACCTGAAATATTTTCTTTCGTACAATCTCTCATTGTTTGAGTCGAATCTGTACACCCAGTGGGTGTTTTGTTGTATTTAGTATTTGCGCTCTTCCACTCGGCCTGGGCGAGTGGGATCTGAACTAGTGGGGGCACGCTAAGTGCACCCACTGGGTGTAATCCTCGAGACCGTAGTCGACTGCGGGCAGTCGGCTGGGGTCTGAGTACTTCTTTTCACTTTCCTTTCTTCCCCTCGACCCGAGCGGACCGGTCGAGTGGGATCTTAACCAGTGGGGGCACGTCAAGTGCACCCACTGGGTGTAGTCTCCGAGACCGCGGTCGACTGTTGGCAGTCGGCCAGGGTCTGAATAGTTCTTCTCTCTTTCTTTTCTTTACTCGACCCGGGCGGACCGGTCGAGTGGGATCTGAATCAGTGGGGGCACGCCAAGTGCACCCGCTGGGTGTAGTCCCCGAGACCGCGGCCGACTGCGGGCAGTCGGCTGGGGTCTGAGTAAACCTTTAAGTTTTATTCACTCGGAAGTAAATAATCTTTGATCTTGTCGATTGATATGTCTTTTACCCTCTGCAAAAATCTTGTACTCTCATTTCCAAGTTCGCCGAATTTGAGGAGAAGCAGAGGCAACTCAACCTTGACTTGGAGCTGGCCCAACAAAAATTGAAGAAAGCTCAAGATGAAGCTGCTGGTATGGAAGGTAATTGCCTGTCGACTGCTCATGTCGATCGTCCTTTAAAATATTTCTGCGATCTCTTGTTTGATCCGATTGCTTATTTGCAGAGAAAATGAGGTTGGCTCTGGAGAAGAAGGACTTGGACCTTGCAATTGCGCAGAAGGCGGCTCAAGATAAGACTGCCCTCGCTGATCAGAAGCTGGCTTCGGTCGGAGTGCTGGAAGAAGAAGTAAGCAAGCTGAAGTCCTCTCTCACCGAATCCAACTGAGAGGTAACTCGTCGGAAGAAGGATAAGATGGCTCTAAATGAGAAGCTGGAATCCACGGCTCGTAAGAGAAATGACGTGGAAGCTTATCTGAGAACTCTTGCCAAGAAGCTCTTTCTTATGCTGGAAGGTACTCCTTTTAATCCGACTGCTTTACTGCTTGTAAGTTAGTCCAGTCCAGTCGACTCACTAACTCCTTGACTGCAGAATTCTGCCAAAACTTTGACGAGGAGACTGGACGGATCGAGACTGGTTTGGACCCTATTGTTTCTCCAGTCGGCGATGACGCTGCCGTGAATGTGCTTCGACTGGAATCCTGTGTCGCTAGTGTTACAAGTTACCTCGCTCGTCTGAAGGTGGCAGTTTCACGGATCGACTCATCACTCTGGCCAAGGGCGACGCTTCAAAATGACCTCGAGTCTCTGATGGCTCGCCTCAACGAGGTCCCTGGTCGAGTGCAAGAATGGAAGAAGTCCTCTGCCCGGTGTGGTGCTGACATGGCGTTGTCCTTGGTAAGAGTCCACTGCAAGGAAGCCCACTGAGGGAGTCCTGGATTAGGGGGTGTCCGGATAGCCGGACTATACCTTCGGCCGGACTCCTGGACTATGAAGATACAAGATTGAAGACTTCGTCCCGTGTCCGGAAGGGACTTTCCTTGGCGTGGAAGGAAAGCTTGGCGATACGATATGTAGATCTCCTACCATTGTAACCGACTCTGTGTAAACCCTAGCCCTCTTCGGTGTCTATATAAACCGGAGAGTTTTAGTCTGTAGGACGAAGAACAATCATACCATAGGCTAGCTTTTAGGGTTTAGCCTCTCTGATCTCGTGGTAGATCTACTCTTGTACTACCCATATCATCAATATTAATCAAGCAGGACGTAGGGTTTTACCTCCATCAAGAG
>NW_024113045.1:0-25149 GCF_003073215.2 Triticum urartu | reverse complement strand
TAGCCTCTCCGATCTCGCGGTAGATCAACTCTTGTAATATTCATATCATCAAGAATAAATCAAGCAGGACGTAGGGTTTTACCTCCATTAAAAGGGTCCGAACCTGGGTAAAACATCGTGTCCCCTGCCTCATGTTACCATCCACCTTAGACGCACAGTTCGGGACCCCTTACCCGAGATACGTCGGTTTTGACACCGACACTTGGCCTCCTCCATATACAGTTCACTGATTCAGTATTCATGACAACATTTTATCGATGTTCATCATTAAATAGGAGTTTGAATGAATTAAATAAAATTATTACTCTGCAGAAAAAATGACCTTTATTTTTTATACAGAGAAATAGATTATATGAAGGTCCAGTTCTTCTCTACTAAAAGATATCATATGAGTTTATAACCATTATTCCTATGTCAGTACATTATTTGGTTGCTCCTATATATTTCATATAGCAATCAAAAGTCTTTATGATCACAACATCATGTAATATGTACTGAATCACAATTTAATTAAAACATTGGTATGCTCAAAATTCTCACGAAAAAGCCATACAAAGTTTCATTATTTGTATTGATATAGAATTTCATAGAAATTCTAACTTAATTATGATTCTCAATATGTTAACTTCTCCAAAATGATAATAGGATCCATATTTTTATATAAAAGGAAGGTGACTTTGACCACGAAACGCTAAAAAATATATTCAACCATTAATCTGGCAAATCCTGTATTAACTAAAGGATCAAAACCCATAGTTCTTTGTTTTTCATATTTAATACCTAAACACACTGTATGTAATATGATTGCACCTGAGCGAATAAACTGATAAATACTTAATTTCTAAACATCGACAAAGTGAGACATCTTCTAAATTATATGTAAAATGGTTTTCCTATGAATACCCAAACAGTAATAAAAATTTATGGGGTTTTCTCAAGCATTATTATTTTTGATTATGCTATATGATTTTTAAGATGACCATCGTAATGCCCACACCATATAACCAATTTGATTCCTGGAGAATATTAAAACTGTTGTGAGATTTTAAGTTTCAAATGAGATGTTGAGTGCCAAACAATATATTCTCATTATTAATCATTAGAAAAATCATCCCTAAAAAAATCATTAGAAAAATCTAGCCCGCGCATCGAGCGGGCCACTTTCCTATTAATTAATAAAGATAGCTGTATGTATCGATTGATGCGGAGGCCGAGGGTTTAACTTCCTTTTCTAAATAAGAAATAAAAAATATACGTTACCGCCATGAAAAAAAGCTGAAACCACAGTCCAAAGTGCTCATCCGGTTTCCTGGAATTCTATGAACGAGGAATCTTCAGAGAAAGCGGTAGACGTAGGGGTGGAGCCTCCGGGAGAACCACTGCGGGAAGTAGAAGGCCACCACAAAGCCCAGGACGAACCCGACAGCCGCCCCGACACTCGACTCGCCGCTGATTTGCATTCTACTCCTCGCGGAGGCGGGGCAACGACGATCCAACGGAGCGCCACAGAGCCCGTCGTTGCCGGCAAAGGACGCCACCGGAAACCCCTGCAGAAAAGCCGGGATCGGCCCGGACAACGAGTTGTTCGCAACGTTCATCGAGGCCAGAAAACGAAGCCTGGACAGCTCCAAGGGGATCTGGCCGCTGAGCTGGTTGTGCCCAAGGTCGACGTGGGCGAGGAACTCCCCCATCTTCCCCATGCCCGGCGGGATCGGCCCCCGGAAGCCGTTGTACGAGAGGTTAAGAGACGTTACAAACGGGAGCTGCAGCGAGATGTCCTTGGGGATCGGTCCGGCAAAGCTGTTGCTCGACAGGTCGAGGGTGCCGGTCATGCTCGCGCAGTCCCGCAGTCCCCGGGGGAACGGGCCTTGGAGCCCCAGGCCGCTGAGGCGCAGCGACCAGACCCTGTGCTGGTCAGCGGACCAGCACGTTACACCGGTGAAGCCGCGGATGTAACCCTTTGTGGCGTTGTGGAAATTCCACGAGGATTTCAGTGCGCCCCCGGGATCAACCACGGATCGCAGGAAGCTCTTGAGGCAGCGGACGTCGGGCTCGTCGCCGGAGCCGGAGCACGGCGTCGAGCAGCAGCTCATGAGCAGCAGCCAGAGGAGGGATTTCTTCATGCAATCGGACATTGTCTCAGACGTGCTACGTGGAGGAGTGGAACCAACTGCGCTGCGCGGCCTTCTATTGCCTGCTCGAAACTTTGTGTCGGGAACCCAGGATGACCACAGCTCTTAAAAGGGGGAATCCCTCCACGTGGCCTTAGACTTTTCTTCTGTACGTATTTTGTAGATCATGGTACAAAAGGAAACGTTTATAGCCGGCAGTCTGGCCGAGTCTTCCGCCGGACGCGCGCTGTGCGTTTGATCGCTTAGAATCCTGCGACCGTGCGTGTCTAGTGTAAGTTGATTTAGAGTAGTCGATCCAAACAGACACGTGTTTTGTTTGTTTTTTGTCTATTTAGGTCGACCAGACGGATGCACGTGTCGGTTTTTTTTTATTTAGATCGACAGATGCGCCTAACGGGAGGGTGACCCAAATTTGCCCTCGTAGAAAAAAAAACATGTTACAGAAATAAACATATATACAATATAAAATCTCTTACAATCTCTAATATCTGAAGTCAAGTGCCATATGGTATTCTCCGGCTGGATTGATGACGTGGTTAAGAAAGAATCCCGTCAATTCCTCTCAGAATTGCTCATATGAGATCATGTGGTAGGAGTTCATCCCGCATCTGCCAGATCTAAATTGAAGAAGGGGGTCAATACATGTGTACAAATGAAACTCAACACAAATGATGGTAATAAAATAAAAATGTGAATATTTTTGCTTACGCACTTCATATTGTTTTTCAGAGTAGCCCCGCTTATTAGAGGCCGTCGCGTTGTAGATGAACTCGCAAACGTAGTATCCACAGAAATCATTTTCCGGCTTCCTGCCACAAGCACTTTACGAGAAATAGAGGTCAATCAAACTGATAAGCAAGCATGCTAAATGGTATTGATGAAACTAGTTAGAATCAATGGGAGATGCACGGAATTAGATAGTAGTACTTACTTTCGGGTGTTTAAATCGCAGCTCGATCGGCAGTCCCGGAGAAATTACGGTGAACTCTTTCCAAACACTGCGAGACAAAGAAAATAATTACTTGATATAAGGAAATGAACAAAGTTGCCGATATGGTGCGATAATGATCGATCGAACTTACTTCTGGAGCATTCGAGTCATGTTCGCATAGTCTCAGGGATCTTTTCGTCTCGAGACTAAGACAGTTACTTCTCCCTGCTCAAGCTTAATCTTTAGGATAATAAATTGGAAGCTGCAGACGCATGCATAACTCATCAGTTACATTACTATAACCTCAAGTAATAAGAGAAACCGAATGTGCACAAGACAGTAATACTCACTTGAAGTTGTAAGGAAATAGTCTTTTATATTTGCTTTGATTTTTGAGCAACGATTGTAGCAAGTTGTCCTCGGTTTCTGAGACATTGTGTTTAACCGTCCGTTCACGTATGACATTTGGGTTAATGAACCCAATGTCATAGATTTGTGTTTTTTTGCATTCGACGATCTTCAATCTGAATAATATAGTGAGGATAATTATATATACATGCAATGAAAGAGCTGAGCTATATATAGATACTTAATTATAAAAGTAGTACTTACAGACAGTAGCAAGCCATGAGTGATTTGTCGAGGGCCTTTTGATTGTAGAACTGGAAAAACTCGTCAAAATCAACAGTAATCAGATTTTGTCCAACGAAGTCGTGCTCCTCTTTAATTCTCATCATGAAAGCATCCTTCCCAGACTTGCTGCAGGTTTGCATGTACCATTGATGGAATCTTCGCATCATCATCGTTAGAGGAGGATTTCCGTCTTTGACAAGAGGTTTGCCGTACTGGTATCTGAATTGGTCCACCTCCATTGTATTAAACACTATATCATCGCCCAGGTAATCAGCAGGATTGATACCGGGCACCATCCCCGGTAGATTTGCGACGATACCACTAGACACCTTGAGTGGGGGGCACGATTGGTTCGCCTGTTCGATTTTTCCCCACTTCTTCGTTCTGCTAACCTTTTATCACTTGAAGTAGTTCCCGACCGACGCGCATCTTCCAATGTCTTTTTAAGAGCGCGGACATGGTTGTCATCCGGTGGAGGTGGTGGTGGTCGCTTCAGGGAATTGATAGTGCGCTTTGCTTTCACCGGATCTATCATCTCCTTCGGAGGTAGAGATTTCTTTGCAAAAAAATCCCTCACTTGGGCTTCACAGATCTCCGCGTTTTCCTCCACGGTCCTCTCGTATGGTAACTTCTCAGGAGTCTTGATAGATGGACCGTATCTGTATTGCCTCCCGCCTCTGGCTATACTGCTAGCCGCCGGAGCGGCAACGTCTCTCTTCCATTGTTGCTTACGAGGTGGAGAAGGAGGCGGAGTGCTCCGACGCGCCAGAGTAGCCGGAGCGGCGGCGTCTGTCTTCCACCATTGCTGATGAGGTGGAGGAGGAGGCGGACTGCTCGGACGCGCCAGAGGAGGTGAAGTGCCAGCATCACACGCCGGAGCAGCCGGAGAAGGAGGCGGAGTGCCCTGATCACTCGCCGGAGGAGGAGGAGGCGGAGTGCCCCGACTCGCCGGAGGAGGAGGAGGAGGCGGAGGCGAACAGTTCGGAAGCTTGATGTGCTCCTTCCGCCATAGACATGGAGTCTTCAGAGCAAGACCCAGCTGAGTCTCCCCTTCACCTGTAGGGTGGTCAAGCTCGAGCTCCTCAAATCCCTCCGTTACTTCATCCACCATCACAACAGCATAGCCATGTGGAATCGGACGGTAGTGAAAAGTTCCGCCGGGTTGAGGAGGTGCAACAGAGCCGACAACCACCTTGACTTTGAGGTTCTGCCATTGCGTCATAGGTTGGCAATGTTGAGCCTCCGTGATAGCATCCACGGGGTAGCTAGGAGCCGTGAAGTCGGGCTGTTGAACGAGCTCGGTGGGAGCCACACTGTTTCTCCGCTGAGATGGCGGGGTAGCTCTGGCAGCTCGTTGGCTCTCAACTTGTTCCTCTAGCTTTTGTACTCTTGCATTCAACTTCTGCATTTCGCTCTGCTCTAGCTTCCTCTTCCTCTCCTGGGTTTTGTAACCGCCTGCGCCGGGAAACCCAACTTTCCACGGAACTGAGCCCGGCGTGCCTCGTGTTTGTCTAGGGTTCTCAGGATTCCCGAGGGCCTCGGTCAGCTCGTCATTCTCTCTGTCGGGAATGAATGTCCCTTGCTGTGCTGCGGCGATACACTTCTGAAGCTTCTTGACGGGTGTTGCAATTTGCTCGTCCGTCCAAACGCACTTCCCTGTTTCAGGGTCCAAGGTTCCCCCAACCCCGAAGAACCAAGTCCTTGAACGGTCTGGCCAGTTCAATGTCTCTGGTTTGACCCCTTTAGCAAGTAGGTCATTCTCAGCTTTGTCCCACAACGGCCGGTCTTTGAGGTAGCCACCTAACCCCGTGCGATGGTGAAACTTCTTCTTTGCAGCATTGTTCTTGTTTGTCTCTGACATCTTCTTACTCCTGTCCGATGTCTTGTAGGCCACAAATGCGGGCCAGTGATCTCTTATCTTCTCAAATCGGCTGGTGAATTCTAGAGTCTTCCCTTTGTCGACATATGATAATTTCAACTCATTCTTCCACCTCCTAAATAGATCTGCCATCTTCTTAAGAGCACACTCCTTGACCAATGGCTCTATAACTGGCTTACCCGGATCCTCCTCTGGCAGTAGGGTGAAATTTTCCTTCAGCGAGGTCCAAAGACAATCTTTCTCTCTATCAGTGACATAAGAAACTTGAGGGTCTTTGTTCTTAGGCTTATTCCATAGCTGGATGCTGATCGGGATGCTGTCCCTAACAATAGCTCTGCACTAAGCAGAAAATGCATCCTTGGTCCGCCTGGGTTCAATCGGTGGGCCATCGTCCGCGATTGCTGTGATCGTGAACCTTTCATCCTGGCGCAACCTTTTCTTTGGGCCTCGTCTTGTTACCGAAGTTTGGCTCGATCCGGAGGGCTATAAAAGAAGGAAGAAGAGTTAATATATGTACATACCAAAACAATTAATGCATCAATTAGCTAGTCAGCACAGGCTTACGGTCACCGTACTTTGCAATAGCTCCCTCCTCCGTTCGGTCACCGGAGCCGTCATCAAGGTCTCCTTCTATAACACCCTCGATGCGGCTATATCTCCCACGTGTCGAAGCACGACTTAGAGGCATAACCGCATTGAAAGCAATGTCGCAAGTGAGGTAATCTTCACACAACCCATGTAATACAGAAGGGAAAGAGATACATAGTTGGCTTACAATCGCCACTTCACACAATTACATGAAAAAATCATTACATCAACCAGATACAATCAAGGTCCGACTACGGAACCAAAATAAAAGAAGACTACCCCAAAAGCTACACAGATCGCCGATCTACCCCAACCGGGCTCCACTACTGATCAACTAGAACGAAGCAACACAAAGGACAAGATCTTCATCGAGCTCCTCCTTGAGCTTAGTTGCGTCACCTGCACGGTATCATCGGAACCTGCAAACTGGTTTTGGAAGTATCTATGAGTCACGGGGACTCAGCAATCTCACACCCTCGCGATCAAGACTATTTAAGTTTATAGGTAGGATAAAAGGTATGAGGTGGAGCTGCAGCAAGCGACTAGCATATTTGGTGGCTAAAATATGCGCAAAAGAGAGCGAGAAGAGAAGGCAAAGCACGATCGAGAAACTATGATCAAGAAATGATCCTACAACAACCTACGTCAAGCATAACTCCAACACCGCGTTCACTTCCCGAACTCTGCCGAGAAGAGACCATCACGGTTACACACGCGGTTGGTGTATTTTAATTAAGTTCAACTTCAGGTTTTCTACAACCGGACATTAACAAATTCCCATCTGCCCATAACCGCGGGCACGGATTTTGAAAGATCAATCCCTGCAGGGGTGTCCCAACTTAGCCCATCACAAGCTCTCACGGTCAATGAAGGATATTCCTTCTCCTAAGACATTCCGATCATGCTCGGCATCCCGGTTACAAGACATCCTCGACAATGGTAAAACAAGTCCAGCAAAGCCGTCCGAATGTGCCGACAAATCCCGATAGGAGCTGCACATATCTCGTTCTCAGGGCACACTCAGATTGTCCAAACTTCCGGTAGGCCAACCCAGAGTTGCCCCTGGTGGCCACCGGCGGCTGACAGCTTGGACCAACACTCAGAGGAGCACTGGCCCAGGGGGGTTAAAATAATGATGACCCTCAGGAGCGCGACTCCCAAGGGAAAAGAAAAGGCTAGGTGGCGAATGGTAAAACCAAGGTTGGGCCTTGCTGGAGGAGTTTTATTCAAAGCGAACTGTCAAGGGGTTCCCATTATAACCCAACCGTGTAAGGAACGCAAAATCCGGGAACATAACACCGATATGACGGAAACTAGGGCGGCAAGAGTGGAACAAAACACCAGGCATAAGGCCGAGCCTTCCACCCTTTACCAAGTATATAGATGCATTAATTAAATAAGAGATATTGTGATATCCCTACAAAATATCCATGTTCCAACATGGAACAAACTCCAATCTTCACCTGCAACTAACAACGCTATAAGAGGGGCTGAGCGAAGTGGTAACATAGCCAAACAATGGTTTGCTAGGACAAGGTGGGTTAGAGGCTTGGCTTAACAATATGGGAGGCATGATAAGCAAATGGTAGGTATCGCAGCATATGCATAGCAAAAGAGCGAGCAACTAGCAAGCAAATATAGAAGTCATTTCGAGGGTATGGTCATCTTGCCTGAGATCCCGCAAGGAAGAAGATCGAGTCCATGAAGAAGACAAACGGACGTACCCAACGGATCCTCACAACTCTGGAACGGAACCGAAGCTCACAAGAAAGGCAACCTGGAAAGAAGCAAACAACATAGTAAACAACCACTACAACAACATGGCATGATGCACAACAAGTATGATGCATGTCCGGTTTAATAAAGCATGACATGGCGAAGTGCACAAGTAATTCTACAAATTAAGTGGAGATCAATATGCAACGAGTTGCATATTGACGAAACACCACAACAAGTTATTTAGTTCGATCTCGTTTATGTACTTAACAATATTCAATGTTGTTTAGCATGGCAAGGGGTGAAGCAAAACAAAACTACCTATCTAGGCAAGTTTAAATGAGGCCGGAACAACAAAACAACAAGTCTGGAAAATCCTCATGTGCATATTTTGGTTATGGCACTGTTCTGCCCTAAACAATATTTTAGAGTTATTAAACATGCAAAGTGAATGCACCGTGTTAAACTAGGCATTTTCTACCCCAAATACATATAAAGATTATTAAATTTGGAGCTACGGTTAAATAGTTATGAATTAAAACATTTTAGCATGGCATTTATGCAAAAACATGCAAACAACAGTTTAAACATTTTAAACATAGATGAAAGTTGCAAATTATTAAACTAGATGAAAGTCTAGCCATGTTACATATATGACATGTTTTAAATGGATGCATGGTCCAAAAGTTATTAGCAGTTAAAAATAGGGGCAGTTCTGTAAATATGCAATGCTCTGAGAAATTAATAATTCGCTGCCAACTGAAAAAAATGAACGGGCCGAAACTGGCCGGCCCAAAAGTGCACAGGGAATGGGGGCTGCTCACGTCGGGCTGAGGCCCAGCTGAGCCTGGAGGCGCAAGGCGCGGCTTGCGGGCCATGCGCGTGAGGAAGTGGCCTCAAACGACCTGACCGGGTAGGGGCGCACAGGATCTGGCGATGGGGTCAACGCGATTGGACGAACCGGGCTCGTCCTCGACCTTGGACGAAACAGGGGCGGCATCAAGGCAGAGGTCGCAGGCAGGCAGCGGCGACGGATGGAGCTTCTGCTCCGGCGACGAGGCAGTGCAAGAAAAGGAGGGATGCACGGATCTGCGTTAAGATGAGGAGGACGCCGGCGAGCAAGGAAGCAGGGGCTTGCCAGCGGCGTGGCCGGATGCGGCGGAACAGCGCTGGGCGGCTCGGCGCAGGTGGTCTCCTGTGGGCGGCGCCGGCGAGCTGTGGAAGAGGGCCGGCAGCACGGGCATTGGGGACGAGGGATGGGAGGAGATGCGCGGTCGTGGCCTGGTGACCATGTCGAGCGGTGCTGCTGCTCCCTGGACAGCAGGCGCGAGGAGGCAGGGATCCAGGTGCTCGGGACTGCTGCTGCTGCTCCGACGAGGCAACCGGAGGTGATGGTGGTCGGTGAAGCCCTCGGGCATGAGGTCCTTGGCGATTGGGGACGAGGCGCAGAGGGCATCGGGCTCCTCCCGAGCGTGGCTGGCGGCGCAGGGATCGAAAAGTGGCTGGCTTAGGTTGACTGCGAGGGATCCAGGGGATGAGCTGGGTTGGTTGGGTGGAGAAAACGAGGAGGATTTGGATCGGGGAAGAAGCTGGTTGGCTTGGCATTGAAAACAAAGGGAGTGGCGGCGGCGTGGGGATTGGATGGATGGGACAAGGTCCCTAATTTCTAGGGTTGCCCACTATTTATATTGCAAAGGGATTAAGGTAGGGTCTACCATGTCCCTACGATCATAAACAGATGGCTGAGAAAAATATAGGTTGGAAGTCCAATTAATAGAAAGGAGATGTTTTGTAGATGTTTGGGGATGATCCGGATCCAACGGTAACGACAGAGCGGGTCGGGTTCGGGACAACTTTCAGACGCGCGCGAGGGGTCCGATGCACTGTGAAAGGAGGGGTAGGCATGGGCCTAGGTGGACTGTGGAGAGTGGGTTGGTCTGAGAGAAGAGGGGAGAGATGCAGCCTGGCACGGTTTCCGGAGACCGAAAATGTGTGACTTTAGACCGGCTATAATGCTGCTATAGTTTAACGGTTGGGCTATCAAACGAACTCCGAATGCGATGAAACTTGACAGGCGGTCTATCTACACTATAATAAGACCACACGCCAACTTTCAACCCAATCCGAGAACATTTTCCAGCCACTTATAAAATACTATTTCGGACATGCCGCAGGCGCGTGCAAGTGTGTCTGGGCTCAGAACGGACAACGAAGAGAACTAGGAGGCCGGGACGCATGTAAGTTTCGAAAACATGATGATGAAATGCACATGATGACATGACAAGATGCGACACGCAAGCAAATGATAAGGCAACAACTACGAAACACCGGAAGACACCTGGCACAATGGTCTCGGGGCGTTACACCTTCTTCCACCGGCATTCGGTCACCGGAGCCATCATGATCATGTCCTTCCTCCTCCATTGTTCGATCACCGGAGCCTTCACCCTCTCCTTCCAAACCGTCGGTGTCATTGGGATACGACAAGACATCACCTTTGCCGATGATTACGTCCCCCAACAATTGTTCTGTTTCCAAGTCTCTTTGCTCCATAGTTTCTGCCAATATTACAACATGGCAATTAATATACAAACATGAGAGATGGATATATTAGTGGCAAACATAGACCTAGCTAGCTAGATAATCACAACAAGGAATATTAATTAGTGGCCTCGACACTACTACGGTTTAGGGTGGCCTTGACAACGCTTCTAGGGTTTGGGGTGGCCTCGTCAACTCTCTTTTAACTTGGTAAATTTGGGTGGCCTCGACGCTTCTAGGGTATGGGGTGACCTCGGCAATGCTTCTAGGGTTTGGGGTGGCCTCAGCAATTCTTCTAGGGTTTGGGGTGGCCTCGGCGCTTCTAGGGTTTGGCCTGGACCGCTTCTCTCATGAATGTGTGACATCCGGAACGACAAGGGATTTAACAAAATGGCGCCATTCTAGATGTGCAGAAAATGGTCCCTATTTTTCTTGATCTCATCTACCCTTCTATATGTCATGTTGTCTAGTGTCAATGGATTCAAGAAAACCATGGTTTCATCATTAGCCGGAAGTAACAGGTGCATGTTGGTATGAAGCTCTCCAAAGTTATTTTGGGATGGGGTCCTGATAGGATAATTCACTTTTTGGTACGAAGTTCATCAATAGCCGTTCGAATATTGCTATGTGGAAGGCCTTTGCTGAACTTCGTACCAAAAAGCGAATTATCCTATCAGGACTCCTTTCCAAAATAACTTTGGAGAGCTTCATACCATCATGCGCCTGTTACTTCTGGCTAATTATGAAACCATGGATTTCTTCAATACTTTGACACAAGAGATAGATGCGTAGATGAGATCAGGAAAAATATGCATCAACCTAATTATGCACATCCATAATGGGGGCATTCTTGATAAATCTCTTATAAATCTTGAAAGAGTTTGTCGTGTAGGGGCGGGAGGGGGTAGGAGATCGACATCATTTTTTTCCTAGGGTTTGGGTGTCCTTGAGAGTTGGTCGAGCGAGAAGGGGTTGATCGATGTCCCCCTCTCGACCCCTCGGCGATCCTCGACCATTGACCCTCGACCCCTCGACCTCTAACCTAGTACCCGACCCTCGACAGCTCGGCGATCCTCGACACCCTCGTTCCTGATAAAAAATAAAAATTTATAAAGTGCACTTGACATGTTTTGAGGGAGTCCTGGATTAACGGGTCCTCGGATGGTCGGGCTATGTGACTTGGGCCGGACTAATGGGTCGTGAAGGTACGAGATAGAAGGTTTTCCTCGTGTCCGAATGGGGCTCTCCTTAGCGTGGATAGCAAGCTTGGCGGCTAGTCGTATAGTTTCCTTTCTCCGTGAACCGACTTTGTACAACCCTGGCCCTCTCCGATGTCTATATAAACCGGAGGGTTTGGTCTGTAGAGGCAATCATAATCAATATAGGGTGGACTGATATGTCTCCAACGTATCTGTAATTTTTTATTGTTCCATGCTATGATATTATCTGTTTTGGATGTTTATGAGCTTATTTATACACTTTTATATTATTTTTGGGACTAACCTACTAACCCAAGGCCCAGTGCAAATTGCTACTTTTTTGCCTATTTCAGTGTTTCGCAGAAAAGGAATATTAAACAGAATCCAAACGGAATGAAACCTTCGGGAGAGTTATTTTTGGAACAAACGTGATCCAGGGGACTTGGAGTAGACGTCAAGAAATCAATGAGGAGGCCACGAGGCAGGGAGGCGCGCCCCCACCCTCGTGGGCCCTCGTAGCTCCACCGACGTACTTCTTCCTCCTATATATATATATCCATATACCTCGAAAACATCCAGGAGCACCACGAAACCCTATTTCCACCGTCGCAACCTTCTGTACCCGTCAGATCCCATCTTGGGGCCTTTTTCAAAGCTCCACCGGAGGGGGAATCGATCACGGAGGGCCTCTACATCAACTCCATGGCCTCTCCGATGATGTGTGAATAGTTTACCACAGACCTTCAGGTCCATAGTTATTAGATAGATGGCTTCTTCTCTCTCTTTGAATCTCAATACAAAGTTCTCCTCGATCTTCTTGGAGATCTATTCGATGTAACTCTTTTTGTGGTGTGTTTGTCGAGATCCGATGAATTGTGAGTTTATAATCAAGTCTATCTATAGACAATATTTGATTCTCCTCTAAATTCTTTTATGTATGATTGGTTATCTTTGCAGGTCTCTCCGAATTATCAGTTTGGTTTGGCCTATTAGATTGATCTTTCTTGCAATGGGAGAAGTGCTTAGCTTTGGGTTCAATCTTGCAGTGTCCTTTCCCAGTGACAGCAGGGGCAGCAAGACACGTATTGTATTATTGCCATCGAGGATAAAAATATGGGGTTTATATCATATTGCTTGAGTTTATCCCTCTACATCATGCCATCTTGCCTAATGTGTTACTCTGTTCTTATGAACTTAATACTCTAGATGCATGCTGGATAGCGTTCCATGTGTGGAGTAATAGTAGTTGATGCAGAATCGTTTCGGTCTACTTGTCGTCGACGTGATGCCTATATACATGATCATGCCTAGATATTCTCATAATTATTCGCTTTTCTATCAATTGCTCGACAGTAATTTGTTCACCCACCATAGAATATGATATCTTTAGAGAAGCCTCTAGTGAAACCTATGGCCCCCGCGTCTATCTTTTATCATACAAGTTTCCGATCTATTTAACTTTGCAATCTCTACTTTCAATCTATATCACAGAAATACCAAAAATATTTATCTTATTATCTCTATCATATCTCACTTTTGCAAGTGGCCGTGAAGGGATTGACAACCCCTTTATCACGTTGGTTGCGAAGTTCTTGTTTGTTTGTGTAGGTACTAGGTGACTTGTGTGTACCTCCTACTGGATTGATACCTTGGTTCTCAAAACCGAGGGAAATACTTACGCTACTTTGCTGCATCACACTTTCCTCTTAAAGGGAAAACCAACACATGCTCAAGAGGTAGCATGTACATCTAGGGTTTAGCCATTACGATCTTGAGGTAGATCAACTCTTATAACCCCTATACTCATCAAAGTCAAACAAGCAGGTAGATCCTCAGACGCACAGTTCGGGACCCCCTACCCGAGATCGGTCGGTTTTGACATCGACATTGGTGCTTTCATTGAGAGTTCCTCTATGTTGTCGATAGAAGGATTGATGGATCGCCCTGTCGTCAACGACAAAATCACCTCTGGAAGGGCTCTAGCTCCTAGGAAGATCCTCCAGATCGGCAGTTTCACCTTCGGCGCCCGCCCGGCCTTTAAGCCCAAGGTGGTCCCCCAGATCGCTAAAAATTGTCTTCGCATCAACCCCGAAAGCGTCGATAAGATGGATCCGGCAGGTATCTCTTTGAACGAACTGCTAGATCGCATCACCGCCCTGGGGGTCATAACAGATTATGATCAGATTGGGCTTAAACTCGATCAAAGAGAAATCAGATCCCCACCTGTCACCCACCTAGTGACTGTCTTGGAAAAGCAAGTCGAGGATACCGCTCCTCCTATGCTAAAAATGAACTATGTTCGAATCTCAGAGCCCTGCAAGCCGGACACCCATGTTCGAGAAGAGACCATTTGTGTCCGAACAGAGAACCAGGTGTTGAGCCTAAAAACCCCAGGACACTCTGGATCCTGGGCCAGTAACCTCAATAATTCTTCAAAGTTCGGTTTCCACCGTGGGTCAGGGTTCATATTTAAGCCCACCCGCCCACCACAAGCAATACTCTCCAAGCAATTCTAGTCACCCGGACATATGCGACTTAATGTATGTATGAGAGCAACCTCAGGAAACAGTCCATCACTTTTGGGCTAGATTCCTATTTGTTAAAAACAAGCTTAAAGATTGCTGCGATGACGATGCGGTATCGGTCTTTTGCCGCAATTGTACGAATGAGGGGATCCTCAATGCCCTCAACCGGAGCCGCATACTGCACTTTGCAGATTTGGCCCACATAGTACAGAAGTATTGCACAATGGAAAGTGCTTGGAAAGCCCAGACAGCTCGGTGGGAACCACCGGACTTTAAGCCACCCACCGGTCGGGAAAAAAGGATGCACCCTCATGGGGCACCTAATCATCACTTCAGGGACAAGAAAATTAAGCCCTTAACGGGACAGAGAACTGTCTGTAACGCCCTCGATGCGGCTATATCTCCCATGGGTCGAAGCATGACTTAGAGGCATAACCGCATTGAAAGCAATGTCGCAAGTGAGGTAATCTTCACACAACCCATGTAATACATAAGGGAAAGAGATACATAGTTGGCTTACAATCGCCACTTCACACAATACATGAATAAAGCATTACAACATCCAGATACAATCAAGGTCCGACTACGGAACCAAAATAAAAGAAGACTACCTCAAAAGCTACACAGATCCCCGATCGTCCCGACTGGGCTCCACTACTGATCAACTAGAACGAAACAACTTAAAGGACAAGATCTTCAAAGAGCTCCTCCTTGAGCATGGTTGCATCATCTGCACGGTTTCATCGGCACCTGCAAACTGGTTTTGGAAGTATTTGTGAGCCACGGGGACTCAGCAATCTCGCACCCTCGCGATCAAGACTATTTAAGCTTATAGGTAAGGTAAAAGTATGAGGTGGAGCTGCAGCAAGCGACTAGCATATATGGTGTCTAACATACACAAATGAGAGCGAGAAGAGAAGGCAAAAGCACGGTCGAACAACTATGATCAAGCGACTAGCACCCCGACGTCATTCAAATAAAAAGGTATGGGGAAATACGCCAGACCTGCGAGACGTATTGGAGGACAAAGAAAAACATGCAAGATCGATCTACGGATCACGAGGGCGTTCCACTATGCGAGACGATAATAGTCACGCCGGATACAATAAAAGTAAGCCCGGCCAGGCCGAACACAGCGGGCAAGACTCATTCGAGCTGCGTCGCGATATAGCCCAGTACAGAGGCGCCACACACCCCTTATGCTTCACAGATGAAGTAATGGATCATCAAATCCTAGAGGGTTTCAAACCCGTAAATATAGAATCATACGACGACACAACAGATCCTACGGTATGGATCGAGGATTTCCTCCTGCACATCCACATGGACCGCGGTGATGACCTACACGCCATCAAATACCTCCCGCTCAAACTCAAAGGACCAGCTCGGCATTGGCTCAACAGCTTACCAGCAGAGTCCATTGGTTGTTGGGAAGATCTGAAAGCCGCGTTCCTCGACAACTTTCAGGGCACTTACATGCGACCACCAGATGCCGATGACTTGAGCCACATAATTCAGCAGCCAGAGGAATCGGCCAGGCAATTCTGGACACGGTTCCTAACAAAGAAAAATAAAATCGTCGACTGTTCGGATGCATAGGTCCTAGAAGCTTTCAAGCACAACATCCGCGATGAGTGGCTAGCCCGGCACCTTGGTCAGGAAAAGCCGAAATCTATGGCAGCCCTCACGACACTCATGACCCGCTTTTGGGCGGGAGAAGACAGCTGGCTGACTCGCAGTAATAACATATCATAGAACCATGGTACTTTGGATACCAAGGACGGAAATGGCAGGTCATGTCGCAACAAGCATAAGCGCCGCATTAACAGCGACAATATCGTGGATACGACAGTCAATGCCGGATTCAAATGCTCTAAAACCGGCCAGCGGAAAAAGCCATTCAAAAGAAGCACTCCGGGCCCGTCCAGTTTGGACCGTATACTCGATCGCTTGTGTCAAATACACAGCACCCCCGGCAAGCCAGCCAACCACACCAACAGGGATTGTTGGGTGTTCAAGCAGGCCGGCAAGTTAAATGCCGAAAATAAAGATAAGGGGTCACATAGCGATGACGAGGAGGAGCCCTGGCAGCCGAACACCGGAGGACAGAAGAGGTTCCCCCCTCAAGTGCGGAAGGTGACCATGATATACGCAACCCACATCCCCAAGAGGGAACGGAAGCGTGCGCTCAGGGACGTATATGCGTTGGAGCCAGTCGCCCCAAAATTCAACCCATGGTCTTCCTGTCCGATCACCTTCGACCGCAGGGACCACCCCACTAGTATCTGACATGGCGGATTCGCCGCATTGGTCCTAGACCTAATCATTGACGGATTTCACCTCACTCGAGTCCTTATGGATTGCGGCAGCAGCCTGAACCTGCTTTATCAGGACACAATGCGCAAAATGGGTATCGACTCCTCAAGGATCAAACCCACAAAAACGACCTTTAAAGGCGTCATACCAGGTGTAGAGGCCCATTGCATAGGCTCAGTCACACTGGAAGTGGTCTTCGGATCCCCGGATAACTTCCGAAGTGAAGAGTTAATCTTCGACATAGTCCCGTTCCGCAGTGGGTACCATGGACTGCTCGGGCGAACCGCATTCGCAAGATTCAATGCGGTACCGCATTATGCATATCTCAAGCTCAAAATTCCAGGACCTCGGGGGGTCATCACAGTCAATGGAAACACAGAGCGCTCTCTCCGCACGGAGGAGCACACTGTAGCCCTCGCAGCAGAAGCATAAAGCAGCCTCTTAAGGCAATCCACTAGTTCGGCGATTAAGGACCCGGACACCTTCAAGCGCGCCCGGAGTAATCGGCAATAGGACCGCCTGGCACGTTCCGAGCTCACATAGCAATGCGGCCCCCACCCCGGTCCCAGCCAAATGGCGAAATCCGTGCCACGCGTACATAATTACGCATTTAAAATACCATGGGCACAGGCGGGGAGGGGGGCATGACTGCGGCACGCTCCAAGTCGCGGCTTAAACCGCACTAGGGGCTTCCCGCTTTGTTATTTTTCTCTTTCAGGACTTTAATCTCTTGAAACCCTGTCTGGCAGCATGATTGCCGAATACATGATGCAGCAACCAAGGAGGCAGAAAGCTACGTCACACCATGGAAATCCCAGGTGGATTACGATAACGAGTGAAATATTTGCTTTAATACTATTACTCATCTTGCCCTTGGAAGGGACATGTCAAACAGTCCTACTTTTTACTTATCGCACTACTTGTATTATTCCGATTTAACACACCTTTTTGAATAAACAATGCATAGCATTAAGACTATTATTGCATTCTTCCTATATATATTTATATGTTCATTCACGACATCTAGCACTCGTACACTCTGGTATGGCCAATACGCTAGGGGCTTAAGCATACCCCATAATACGGCGTGAGAAGTCCGAACACTTTCGACAGTGCGGCACCCCGAACTTATAGCATTATATGCATCAACTCCGAATCATGTCTTGGGTCAATAGTTGGGTTTGCCCGGCTCCCATGTTTTGGTACCTTACTTTCCGCTATATCGGCTAAGGTAGCACTAGGAGAACTACTGCGATTGTGTCCCGGTTCTGCTGGGCTAAGCACCTCAGTAGAGAAAACTAAAACTGACTGTCATGATAAGGCGAGAGACTGGTCGCTGTTCGAGAGGTTTCGAGTCCCTAAAGACTTATGCCGCTTAGAGCGAGGAGTCGGCCTTGTCCGGCTTAAGGCATGTATCGCGCCCCAAATTCGGCCTTCCGAATACTAGGGGCTTCGCCGAAATTTAAAATTATAGAATTCTATGGCTAAGTGAGAGTGATGACGCATTATAGTCCGATTGACTTGTTCGTTGTGCCGAGCACCTCCCTCGAAGGACCCAATAATGGGAACAAGAGTGCTCAGGTTTATCCCGAACACTCCAGCACTCGTGGCGTGGGGGCAGAAGCCGACGACTAGCCATCTCTCAGATTTGATGAACAGCTAAACAGAAGGCAATATTTTAAATTCAGACAAGCGTTGCATAGCGCATATGAACAAGTTTTTCATAATACAGGATTACACGAGCAAGTTCATTCAAATATTACATCTTTTGCACATTCGTCCGCTACAAGACGAGAACCCTTCAGGACACCCTCATAGTACATCTCGGGGTGGCGATGCTCCTTGCCCTCCGGCGGCCCTTCCTTCACCAGCTTCACGGCGTCCATCTTGGCCCATTGCACCTTCACACGAGCGAAAGCCCGGCGTGCACCTTCGATGCAGACAGACCGCTTGATGACTTCCAGCCGTGGGCAGGCATCCATAAGCTGCCTCACCAGGCTAAAGTAGCTGTTGGGAAGGGCGTCGCCAGGCCACATCCGGACTATAAAGCTCTTCATGGCCTGTTCGGCCACCTTGTGCAGCTCGACCAGTTGCTTCAGCTGGTTGCTCAGAGGCATCGGGTGTTCAGTCCCAGTATACTAAGACCAAAACAACTTCTCCGTTGAGCTTCCCTCCTCGGCCTGGTAAAACTATGCTGCATCCGACACGCTGCGGGGCAAATCTGCGAATGCTCTTGGAGAGCTCCTGATTCGGGCAAGTAACAAGTAATTTACTTTCACATGCTTGCTTTGCATATAAAATGCCTTACCCGCCGCTATCTTCTTCACCGCATCAATCTCCTGGAGGGCCTTTTGGGCTTCGGCCTTGGCATTCTTTGCGCTCTTGAGGGCCGCGGCAAGCTCGGACTCTCGCGTCTTCAAGTCAAGCTCCAACGCCTCGTGCTGAATGCCTTACCCGCCGCTATCTTCTTCACCGCATCAATCTCCTGGAGGGCCTTTTGGGCTTCGGCCTTGGCATTCTTTGCGCTCTTGAGGGCCGCGGCAAGCTCGGACTCTCGCGTCTTCAAGTCAAGCTCCAAAGCCTCGTGCTTCGTTACGAGAGCGTGGAGCTCTTGCTGCACCTCGCCCACCCGAGCCTCCTGCCTTTCCCGCTCGGTGCGCTCCTTGGCCGCTTTGTTTTTGGCCTCGGATAGCGCTTGCTTCAGGGTCGCCACCTCGGTCGTGGCCCCTGGCAAATTTACGATGATCCTGTCATTTTGCAATCGCATTCTTTTTATATATATCCATAGACTAGGTACTACTTACCTTTGTTCTCCTCGAGCTGCCTCTTGGCAAGGCCGAGCTCTTCCTTGGACCCTTTGAGGTCCTGCTTCAGTTCGGTGACCTCCGCAGTCAGTGCGGCAGAGGCCAGCAGCGAACACAAAGCGGCATACTTATATTAGACTCCTGCGATATTGTTTGATCCTCTGTTCGTCTTTTCTTTGTGAACACCGAACAGAGCATCAGGGCTACTGTCTATGCGGTAATATTTTTCCTATATTTCAAAAACTTACCTCAAAGCCTGTTAGAAGGTTGGCACATGCTTCAGTCAGTCCGCTCTTGGTGGATTGAACCTTCTGGACCACCGCACTCATATAGTGCGGTGCTCTTCATCGATGGAAGCGCTGCAAAGCGCTCCCAGCAGATTGTCCGGTGCCTCTGGATGGACAGAGGTCACCGGCATAGGCGTCTTGCCCCTTCTGGAAGGAGGCCGCCTGCCCGATTCCAGAACCACTAGGGGTTCCGGCGCGGTGTTCGGCTGAGGGCCGAACTCGGAGCCCTCGGGAGCCTTGCTCCCTCTGCTCCCGGAGTCTGGAAGGTCGCCTTGAGGTGCCTCCGGGGCTGTCTCCCCTCGACCTGGTGCCTTTTGAGACAATACCTCGGCGTTGTCCGTAGGGCAAGGGGAGGTGACGGTTGGAAGTGGATCGCTATCCATATCCGACGAGGCCAGGGAGCCGTCACTCGTCTTCGCCTTCAGCGGCGGTGGTAGAGTAGTCCTGAAGGAGGGTCCTCCCCTTCTTGGACCCTTCGGCCCCCCGGTCGGGGCGGCCTTCCTTTTCTTGTCTCCCCCGACTGAAGGGGGAGCATCTTCATCCTCCTCCTCGTCTTCGGGGGAGGAGTCGTCGCGGAGTTATCAGACGATGAGTCAGATAACACCTGGCGTCGGGAACTATTTCGGGTCCCCTTGGCCTTCCTGGTCTTCTCCGGCACCTTGTAAGGAGACAGAGTCAGCATCTCCGTCAGGAGAGCGTCCGCAGTGTCTTCGGGCAGAGGGGCCGAACAGTTAATCTTCCCCGACGTTGATGACGGGAAAATGGCGGGCGTGAGACACGCGTCCACGCCGTTGATACAGAGTTAATAATTTAAATGCGTAGATGCATACAATAAAAATAGGATCAAACATTAGAGGTACTTTATTTCCAGAACTCTTACATTTACATAAAAAATCTATTAATTACATCTCCGAAGAGAAAACCCCTGATTAAGAATTCCAACATTTCTATTACATAGGATTGCATCACATTCCTATTACAATATACTACAAGAGAAACCCCCTTCGCTGTCAACGACCAACTCCTGCTTGGTGTGCTTGAAGTTTGGTTCCATGCAAGTACTCCTCTTCGATTTTATATATGATGTTTGGGAATATATTTCCTAGCATGCAACCATCTGTGCGTGTTCAACCTCATTTATATGCGGAATGCAGGTTGATTTTGGCTAGGCATAGTTTTATCCTACGTTTGGCATATAGGATATGTATATATTTTTCTTTGGGAATTTTATATGACATCTTTGGTTTTGGTGGCATGGATATATATGACATGCCAATTTTAATAAGTTTTGCATCATCACATTACTACTATCACCGCGCGACACTGATGTGGTGCCCGTGTGTAGCGTAATGAACTGAAGCTTTCTGACACAATATTGATGCTTTTTATGGTGCATATGATATGTGCCATATTTTGTTGACTCTAAGTCCGCCCAGTATCAAGCCCGACCTGAGTGGAATTTGCTTATGATATTTTTGTTTGTTTAAAGCCTATGTGGGCTACATGGAATATTCCTTATCGCGTATTTTGTATGAATTTTGTATGCATGTGTGGATGTGGAGTGAACCTATTTTTTTATCAAGTTCTGCTTTACCTGTATTACTACTAACACCGCGTAGCACTAAGATAATGTCCGCGTGCAGCATAACAAGCAAAGGTTTGTGGAGCCATTTTGGTTGCATGAGTTATATGACATCTATCATTTTTGTTTATGTTTATACCTTACATGGTATTAGCACTAACTCCACATAGCGTCATTTCATTGATGCTCGTGTGTAGCATAAACCAAGTAAAGTGAGTTTGTAATATCCATTTATGACGATGCTAATAGTTTAGGCTCTTATAGCATTGGAGCATTTCATGCCATATTTTATTTGACGTTGGACCAAATATGTGGCCTGAATATTTTGTTTAGTTTTCTCTTACTTGTATTACTACTAACACCGTGTAACATTATGATAATGCCCACGTGTAGCGCAACCAAGTAAGATTGGTTTTTTATGCAACATGTTTTATCATTCATCTTGCATGATTTGGTTTCTAGGTGTGTATCGTGAACACATTTTTTAATTAAGTCTTGCCCTGCTCGTATTACTACTAACACTGCGTGGCATTAAGATAATGCCCACGTGCAGCGTAACCAAGTGAGGGAACATATTTTCATGCTCTTATTTGTATTGCAACTAGCATGACACATAATGCCCGTAGCGCAACCAAACAAGAGATTATCGTGAGTTCAGTTTAGTGCGTCTGTAATTTCATTCCAACTTAGTCATATTCATTTTTTATGATGACCAAATTAGGTCAATTTTTATGAGGTTTTCGCACCTATGACACTCTTGATTCGTATCCATGTATAGGGACCAAACCAAGGAACGAGGCGTTCATCTTGGCTTGTATCGCTAAAGGGACCGAACCAAGACGGAGATCAATAGGACGAAGCGCACACAACATTTAAAGGAACCGTGCTTACAAGAACCATGCATGCTCCTTGACTCATACCGCGATGGCCGAGCCGAAGGCAAAAGTTTGGGCTAGATATAACATGCTCCTTGGTTTGTACCGCAATGGCCGAACCAAGGAAATTTTTTGGGATGAATGCAACATGCTCTTTAGACTGTATCCAAATGGCCATACCAAAGGCAAAATTTTGAGATAGATTAAACCATGCACCTTAGTCTGTACCGCAATGGCCGGACTAAGGGAATCATTTTTTGGGAGATGAAATATGCTCTTTGATTTGTACCATGATGGCCGAACCAAGGACAAAAATTTTGGAAAGAGAGGAAGAATAAAGCTCCCTGGTCTGTACCAAAATGGCCAAACCAGGGGCTAGAGGAGAGCCATTGAATCTCACCTTCAAACTCCTAGCAAGCACGACGCCTGCCTGCCTTCTTTCTTTCTTTTGATGCGTCTGTATGTATTCTATATGTGGCTAGCAGGGAGGAGATGGATGGATTGAAAGACCGAGAGATTAAATGAGTCCAACCCCCTGTACGCTGGACGAGGAAGTATTTATAGGGAGGGAGGCGTGCAGCGCTGCAGCTAGACGCACGCACCCACGCTCCAGATCCTGGGATCGTGCTGATGGATCGTGGGAGCGGGGCTGCTCCTTACCTTTTTTTATTTTTAATCACTAATTAACCGGCAAAATCCCATCAGTCACTCACTTTGCAGACTTGGTCTCCCGTAATTGATACGTATAGCATGGTTGGGCTTGGGCCCATTGAGCCTAATACACATGCATGCATGTGCATGGATCAGGAGGAAAAAGAGAAAATCCATTAGTATCTGGTTATATAGGCCATGTCACATACGTACAATGTATACGTGTATTTACGTACGCACACGTTATCCAATGACTCAATGTTATTATTGGCTTTAGATTATATTTTCTATAAATTTAGTTAATTCACAATGACATTTTGGTAGGGTCGTGCTCATACGTGTTATATTTTGCCCATACCCGCGCCCGTCTAAGATGCCGGGTTTTTATGTTGACATTAGGATTCTACTGCCGGTGACGGTACACGTGCGCAAGCTATTGGTCCTCTATAATTTCCTTAGGACAACAACTTGATGATTATTATTTTTTTGTCACATTTTATAATTACCGGCTCTTTTCGATGTCCGTAATATCAACATTCCGTAATATTATTTTCATCAGCCATTGCTTTGAACCATCGACGATTTTTAGATTGTTTCCTTTCATTATTAAATAGATTTTTGACATTTGCATTTATCTAACTTTTGGTACAATATTTGCACTTTATTTTGTTTTGGTCAAAAACCATGTCAACAGATGCCCCTCGAGGTCTGGGTTCGAAGATTTTTTTTGACTCGGACCCAGAGCTCGAAACTTGAAAATCTATTTTGTGCTTACAGTATTTCCGTACGTGGCTCATGATTTGTTTTAGTATTCTTTTTCAGTACCTGATTTTCTATTCAAATGCATCCCAGCTATACATGGGCGTGCAGTTTTTTTATCTGCACACTGCATTTTTTATTTCAATTTAGGCTCGGAACTCTTTCTTTTTGGAGCGCACGACTTAACATTGGGAGTTTAAACTCGTGAAGATTGGATCAAATTTAATTTTTTTGAAACATGCTTATAGTTAGGCTCATATAGAATTGAGCATTTTTATGTGTGTTCAAAGTTTCACACCACGCTTGTAGTTTAGGCTCATATAGCATTGGAGCATTATATCTCTTTCTCTTCATATATGGCTACTAGTTTATACTCATATAGCCTGTGAGCTTATATTTTCCATATGAAGGATACACATATCATGCTTTTGTAGTCATGCTGCCAGCGAATCATGCTTTGCGTAACATTGATGTATTTTCTGTCGATGTGTTTGCATGGTGCCAATAATTTATGTTGGAGTATGTTTTTTTTTGTTGTAACTCTGATTGTTTGTAGTCATGGGTCATTCATTGGAATGATTTCTATGAGCACCTTTTTCTCCATGGTTTCCTGTGTCGGTGGCTTTCAGGGCCAAGTCCTCAAAAGTGATTGGTCTCCTTGTAAGTGCCAACACACTTGGTAGGAGACTATCCACGGACATCCATATTGTGTCAACCTCAATGAATTGTTCTTCACAATGAGGCTCAAATTCTCCACCTAATAATAACTTGGAAAGCAATTTTGTACAACTTTTCCTTTGCATATGCCGACTTGGGGAAACATGCGATATTTTTTGTTGCAAAATATCCAAGAAGGACATCTTGCAATTTTTTTGCTGAGGCCTGACCAAACATGGCTGTAACTTTATTGTACCAAGGACACAATTAGTTCTAATGAAATTTGAACGTTTGTCGAAAGAATATAGCTTTGCTACGTGTCGAATCTTGGTATGCGACAACTATATGAGCTATATGTTAACATTCGATTGGAAAAGCAGTCAAACTACCATATGGAAGGTATGGTTTGACATACCTTGGCCCATTGGCATGCTATGTCTCCATATATTGAGCCTTAGCTTGTTGGGAAATCACCTATTTTGTTATCTCAAGAGTGACACAAGAAGATACATAATTTTCTTTGCTTGAGGATGTGTTATTTATTTCGAACATATGCAGATTCTTCCTAGTTTTAATGGAGGAAAACATTTAATTGAGACAATTTCTCCTCAACAGAACTCACTCCTCAATATGCAGAATTTGTTCTACATAAAAATTGGCATAACCATATGTAACCTGAAGGTGACGGGGTTTGATGTCTGGTTGCACTACAATGCACCCTTAGCATTATACACCATACGAAAGATCATGGTATGAGCTCATCCACAAATTTTTCGTTGAGAAATTCGGAAGCATGTGTGTTGACATATATATATATATATATGATTATTTTCAACAAATTTTGATGGGTTTGCCCCCAATATTTTAGGATATGGCAAGATTGGATTTATCGCCCACCTGTTGGGAGGATTTTTTTTGCACTAGGTATTGAGTGTGCATTTTCCTTATGTGCCATTGGATATATGCTTCACATGTAGCATCCTTGGATGATGGTGCCCTTGTCCCAATGCTCTTGATTTACCACCATATTTTAATGGTTTACCTTTTGTATGTATTTGTCAAGTTGATCATATT
>NW_024113044.1:0-33379 GCF_003073215.2 Triticum urartu | reverse complement strand
CACCCTAGATCAGCTCGAGGATCTCACTTTTGATGATGGGCATATGCGGTCGCTGCCAACGTCCGCACTCCGCCTCGCGCCCACGCCGCGCGTTGCCAAGTTCAGGAACTGCCATTTCCCGCCCCTTAATGACGCGCCCGCTCTTATTCTACCACGACTGAAGCACCTCGAGCTCGTCGCTGTCTACCTCTCAAAGGGTGACATGGAGCGCCTGCTCCGTGGCTGTACTGCACTCGAGTACCTTCGTCTTCAGGTGATCAATGGGTTGAGTACCTTCCACATCACCCCCATGACTCTCCGGACTATTTATGTGTGTTGCTGGTGCGGTAGGAAGACATCACAAAAGGTGGACCGTGGTATGGTCATCCAGGACACACCTGCACTTGAGAGATTACTTGTAGTTGATCAAGAAGGTCCAACAAGAATCAATGTCATTTCTGCGCCGAAATTGACAGTGGTGGGCTACTCATCTGACAAATACTCCAAACTTGTTATTGGATCCACACCCGTTCAGGTACAACAGCCGCCTTCTACCTCTCCTTCTACAAATTAACATTATTTATAATTTTGAAGATGTTTGTTCGTCTGTCATTCAGAAAATGATTCCGACAAGCTTGGCCCCGAAACTGCGCACAGTGAAGGTCTTGGCACTAGAATATATCGGGCCCGACCTGGAGCAAGTTGTCAATTTCTTGAGATGCTTTCCGTGCCTGGAGAAGCTATATATCGAGGTGATGTTCCTTTCCTGTTAAATGTTAACCATAAGGGAGTTCAATTTGTGACACCTTTTTCCAAGTTTACAATGACAATGTACTACGATTTCTGAAGGTTCTTTTGGAGGATTTCAGTACATACATGCCCCCATATTGGTTGCTTGATCCATATGGTTACAATCAATAAGCATTTCTCCTTTGGATTCATCTGTACTAGTTTTCTTAGGGAACTTCTCATCCACTCCAACCTCTTGTGAGGAAGGCTACATTTTTCTAGAATGTAATCAAATGCCCATGTTAATCATGTCAGATCGAAGATGGCATGTTAGTGCATTTTACAAATCCTGCAAACCAAATAGCTAGGCCTGTAGTAATGTTCAAAACTGCATGTAGGCACTAACACGTTTTCTTCTTTTGCAGATAAGATTAGGCCCAATGGTGGATAATATGATACAGTATAGCAATCACGTCGAATGCCTAGATCTGCATCTCTCAGAAATTACTTTGAACTCCTACCGAGGGACTTTATCGGAGATTATATTCGCCGGGTTCTTTGTTCTCAGAGCAAGGGTGCCAAAGGAAATGAGGTTTGCCCTACATTTATTTTGCAAAAATGAAGGGTCTCTTGATCAGCGCCGGCGCGTGCGGCAGAATGGAGTAGGCTCCAAAAATGCTGAATTTCATTTTGGAACTTCAGATGACAGAGTAAGCGGAAGTCATTGGGTCAACCCCATACATGACTTCTCAGTGGCTGACCCCTTTGCAAAAATTGTGAGGTTTTGAAGCCAGACTTAGAAGCGGTGATATTAGTTTGAAACTCTCTGATATCCATGTTCAGCGCATCAGCGCGAGCATTTGCAGCTGATGAAATGAATTTCATTTCTAATATCAGTTTAACCTTGTAATCTTTGAATTTGAGCCATATAACACTCTGGAATTTGAACCTTGTAACATTTCGAGCTTTTGTGGTGCAATCGTTGAAATGGCATCGCATGAGACTTGTATATTGATAGCACTATTTTGACCTTAATATGCAATGGTCTTAGATTTTATTAACCATTCTCAAATCAGTTTACCTTGTCTATCTCACAGCACATGATCTGTATAGCTAACTCGACTGCGATCTTCGACATTATTGCACACAGTTGGTTTCTTGCACTGTGTGCACTAGAGAGCGCAGAATTAATTATCGCACTCCAGTGTCCATCATCACCCTTCTGTAAAACTTTGACCTCATCACCCAAGGGTAAACTTATGACCGATGTCATTACACACACTTCGTTTTTACAAAGCCTTTTGCCAATAAACGCCCACGATTTGTCCCTCTTCTAGCGACGCGTGGCCAAACTAGCCGGGCGGGAATCTTGCGCGGTAAACAGCGCAGTAGTGCGGGAACAGGCTCACCGACGATACATTTGGCGCCTCTTCGAGCCCACGCCTGGGGTGCGGTGTTGTCAAGCGTGCACTGGATTCTGGAATCCTTCGCTATGAATGCCGTGACAAGACGTGACGATTACAGGCCGGCCGCCCCCCATTTATTACAGCGGCCATTTAACCTACCCTTGTGTATCTTCAACATTTCGATCGCGCCCCACCATTGCAAGAAGCACACCCACCACGAGAAATTCTTAGAGGGTATCCTACGCGGCTCCAATGGTGCTCTGAGCGGCTGCCGACAATGAGCAGCAGTTCACCATGCGTGCCGTGGTGGACACCCACAGAAGGTTCATGGACCTCTCGGTGGTGTACACCAACGACCCGGTCTGGGCGGAGCACTCCATCCACATCATGGAGTTGTTGCTTGCCGAGGAGAAGTACAAGGTGGTCGGGTTTGACCTCGAGTACACCCGCGCTCGTGTCGGGTATCGTCCCAAGGTCGTTGTCGCCCAGATGTGTGTGCGCCACCACGTCCTCGTCTACCACTACTGCCTGACCACAAGGCCTTGCGAACGTTTCGCCAGGTTTGTCAACAGCCCCGACTACATGTTTGCTACGGTGGACATCACCAACAATGTAAAGGCACTCGAGAATTCGGGCATCGCCTGCCAGAATATTGTCGACATCCAGGGCCAATACAAGATCAGGGGTAGCAAGGAGCATGAGAAGGACTCACTAGTTCACCTTGCCGAGGCCATCATCGACCCCTACTACAGAGACATGAAGGATTCGTGCAACAAGGACAAGCATGCCTGGCACTCGGCCTGGATGGAGAAACTCGACAAAGCTCACGTCGTGTATGCGGCCAAGAAGGCGTACACGAGCTACGACATGTACAGGCGGATCGTTGACATGAGGAAGTCCCTCCTTCCCCAAAATGGCCATGGATCCAGCCAGAAGCAGAGCAATGGCAAGCATCGTCGCAACAATAAGTAGATGATTAGATCCTCGTTTCTCCTGATTTAGTATGCATGTAATTGCTTTCTTTGGCGTGTGGAAATGTTATGTGTGTAGTCACTTGTGTAATTATATGCTTCATTTGGTTATGCATCAATGAGGATAATCCTCAGATCACGGAGCTAGTACGCATCATTGCTACTAACATCTTTCAACATAGTTTTCTCTAGGAACATATCATAAATAAAACGGGGAAGCTATACGCGAGCAATTGATCTACAACATAGATACTCAAATACTATCAGGACTAAGTTCATGATAAATTTAAGTTCAATTAATCATATTACTTAAGAACTCCCACTTAGATAGACATCCCTCTAATCATCTAAGTGATCACGTGATCCATATCAACTAAACCATGTTCGATCATCACATGAGATGGAGTAGTTTTCAATGGTGAACATCACTATGTTGATCATATCTACTATATGGTTCACGCTCGACATTTTGGTGTGAGTGTTCCGAGGCCATATCTGCATATGCTAGGCTCGTCAAGTTTAACCTGAGTATTCCGCGTGTGCAAAAATTGGATTGCACCCGTTGTATGTGAACGTAGAGCTTATCACACCCGATCATCACGTGGTGTCTCGGCACGACGAACTGGAACAACGGTGCATACTCAGGGAGAACACTTACACCTTGAAATTTAGTGAGAGATCATCTTATAATGCTACCATCGAACTAAGCAAAATAAGATGCATAAAGGATAAACATCACATGCAATCAATATAAGTATTATGATATGGCCATCATCATCTTGTGTCGTTGATCTCCATCTCCAAAGCACCGTCATGATCACCATCGTCACCGGCTTGACACCTTTGATCTCCATCGAAGCATCGTTGTCGTCTCGCCAACTATTGCTTCTACGACTATCGCTACTGCTTAGTGATAAAGTAAAGCAATTACATGGCGATTGCATTTCATACAATAAAGCGACGACCATATGGCTCCTGGCAGTTGCCGATAACTCTGTTACAAAACATGATCATCTCATACCATCATATTTAGCATCATGTCTTGACCATATCACATCACAACATGCCCTACAGAAACAAGTTAGACATCCTATACTTTGTTGTTGCAAGTTTTACGTGGCTGCTATGGGCCGAGCAAGAACCGTTCTTATCTACGCATCAAAAACCACAACACGGTATAGTGATTGCTTTTTGATCTTCAGAAAGAACCTTGTTCATTGAATCCGATTCAACTAAAGTTGGAGAAACAAACACCCACTAGCCACCTGTGTGCGAACACGTCGATAGAACCAGTCTCGCATAAGCGTACGCGTAATGTCGGTCTGAGCCACTTCATTCAACAATACCGCTGAATCAAGAATCAACTAGTGACGGCAAGCAATATGTATATACCCACGCCCACAACTCCTTTGTGTTCTACTTGTGCATATAACATCTACGCATAGACCTGGCTCGGATGCCACTGTTGGGGAACGCAGTAATTTCAAAAAAATTCCTACGCACACGCAAGATCCATCTAGGTGATGCATAGCAATGAGAGGGGAGAGTCTTGTCCACGTACCCTCATAGACCGTAAGCGGAAGCGTTATGACAACGCGGTTGATGTAGTCGTACGTCTTCACGATCCGACCGATCCTAGCACCGAAGGTATGGCACCGCCGCGATCTGCACACGTTCAGCTCGGTGACGTCCCATGAACTCTAGATCCAGCTGAGGTCAAGGGAGAGTTTCGTCAGCACGATGGCGTGATGACTGTGATGATGAAGTTACCGACGCAGGGCTTCGCCTAAGCACTACAACGATATGACCGAGGTGGAAATCTGTGGAGGGGGCACCGCACACGGCTAAACAATCAACTTGTGTGTCTATGGGGTGGCCCCCTCCCCGTATATAAAGGAGTGGAGGAGGGCAGGGCTGGCCCTCTCATGGCACGCCCAAGGGGGGAGTCCTACTCCCGGTGGGAGTAGGATTCCCCCTTCCCTTGTTGGAGTAGGAGAGAAAGGAAGGGGGAGAGAGGGAAGGAAAGGGGGGCCGCCCCCCACCCATTTCGGCTTGGGCTTGGGGGGCGCGCCCTCCACCTTGCCTCCTCCTCCTCTCTCCCACTAAGGCCCAATAAGGCCCATTGACTCTCTGGGGGGTTCCGGTAACCCCCTGGTACTCCGGTAAATGCCCAAACTCATCCAGAACCATTCTGATGTCCAAGCATAGCCTTCTAATATATCAATCTTTATGTCTCGACCATTTAGAGACTCCTCATCATGTCCATGATCACATCCGGGACTCCGAACTACCTTTGGTACATCAAAACACATAAACTCATAATACCGATCATCATCGAACGTTAAGCATGCGGACCCTATGGGTTCGAGAACTATGTAGACATGATCGAGACTCATCTCCGGTCAATAACCAATAGCGGAACCTGGATGCTCATATTGTCTCCTACATATTCTACGAAAATCTTTATCGGTCAAACCGCATAACAACATATGTTGTTCCCTTTGTCATCGGTATGTTACTTTCCTGAGATTCGATCGTCGGTATCATTATACCTAGTTCAATCTCATCACCGGCAAGTCTCTTTACTTGTTCCGTAATGCATCACCCCGTGACTAACTCATTATTTATATTGCTTGCAAGGCTCATAGTGATGTGCATTACCGAGAGGGCCCAGAGATACCTCTCCGACAATCGAAGTGACAAATCCTAATCTTGATCTATGCCAACTGAACAAACATCATCGGAGACACCTGTAGAGCATCTTTATAATCACCTAGTTATGTTGTGACGTTTGATAGCACACAAGGTGTTCCTCTGGTATTTGGGAGTTGCATAATCTCATAGTCCGAGGAACATGTATAAGTCATGAAGAAAGCAATAGCAATAAACTACGGGTGAGAAATTCTCATTGTAGTCAACCCCTTGAACTTGTCCAAAACACTTTTGTGACAAGTCGAGCTTTGTAGATGGTGACATTACCATCAGTGTCTGTCTTCTTCTTGAAGATCCATTTATTCTCAATGGCTTGCCGATCATCGGCCAAGTCCACTAAAGTGCACACTTTGTTCCCATACATGGATCCTATCTCAGATTTCATGGCCTCAAGCCATCTATCGGAATCTGGGCTCATCATAGCTTCCTCATAGTTCTTAGGTTCGCCATGGTCTAGTAACATGACTTTCGGGACATGATTACCGTACCACTTTGGTGCGGAACATGCACTATTCGACCTACGAGGTCCAGTAGTAACTTGATCTGAAGTTTCATGATCATCATCATTAGCTTCCTCTCTAGTTGGTGTAGGCATCATGGGAACAGATTTCTCTGATGTGCTACCTTCCAATTCGAGAGAAGGTACAATTACCTCATCAAGTTCTACTTTCCTCCCACTCACTTATTTTGAGAGAAACTCCTTCTCTAGAAAGGATCCATTCTTAGCAACAAAGATCTTGCCTTCCACTACTTCAGGATGCTCGTAACACGACACTACGATCAGAGACCCTTCAACGAAACTGTGTGCGATGCAATAATCGCAAATGGTGGTGTAAAAAAACTAGTCAAAAAAGGTGCAAAACATTTGCGATGACAGATGTATCAAACACGGTTCAGATTTTAGTTGCATGTGCGATGTTGGGCATACGGTTTAGTTCAATGAACTGTTTTTGTTGAGGAGGAATAAAAGAAATGGGCAGCTGGATGAAGGTGTGTGCGATATACAACATACGGTTCACTCGGATGAACTGTTTGTGATTAGGCAACACAAAAGAAACGTTTAGCCAGATCAAGGTGTGTGCGATATATGGCATGCGGTTCACTCTAATGAACTGTTTGCTTTGAGACAAGAGAACAGAAATGGTTCAATATAACAAGATGTGTGTGATACATGGCAAACAAGTCTATAATCGGAAACGTGTGGGAAGACCGATAACAACACAAACGATTCCTGTTAACAAGCCGTATGTTGTTACCAAACGATTGCTGGTATACAATTGTCAGTGATTGATGAAATCATCACCGACGGGTTCCATTGTTTAGTCCGTGTGCGATGTGATTTGCTCTGTCTACAGAGAATCAACATATATACTTAAAAAGATAGCATTGCAAAACCAAATTAAGCATGCAATTACACAAGTGACTACACACATAACATTTCCACATAACAAAGTAAGCAATTACATGCATACTAAACTAGGAGAAATGAGGATCTAATCATCTACTTCTTGTTGGGACGACGCTTGCCATTGCTCTGCTTTCGGCTGGATCCTTTGTTGTTTTGGGGAAGGAGGCACTTCCTCATGTCAACGATCTGCCTGTACATGTCGTAGCTTGTGTATACACCTCCTTGGCCACATACACGACATGAGCTTTGTCGAATTTCTTCATCCAGGCCGAGTGCCAGGCATGCTTCTCCTTGTTGCAGGAATTCTTCATGTCTTTCTCCTCCACATAGACAAAATTGCCATGTAAGCAGGCTATAAGCCCACTATTGTAGTACTTGCTCTTAGCGGCGTGGCAGACCAACCGTGTGGGGTGCGAAGTGGCTTCGCTCGTGTGGGGGACGGAGGCCATCCCACGTGGGCGTTAGGTCTGAGAGGTCGGCCTTGTCGTCAGTGTGTGACCTCTGTGGCAACCGTTCGCTCCCCACTAGCCTCTTCGTGTACCGTGGCAACCGTCCACCACCTCTTCGTGTACCAAAAACGACCCCTTTATTCTTGCCCTGATCTAAAAGATGACATGGTGGAGGAACTCATTGATCGGTGGGATGTCATCACCTCGGCTAGCATGGCAGGTTCGTTCAAGTCCATTCTCGACTCAACAAATAACATCATTGAAAAGAACCCAAGGGTTCAGGAGCGGTTTGATCTCCCCTATCTTCTTTGCCATGATTCTGGTCGCCGGCGTGGGGACGACGGAAGCCTCGCCTTGTGCAAGTTGATCACTTGAGGGTAACACTTGGGCAGGTGCAAATGGAGATTGGGTTGTTTATATTGGGTATAACTGTGTGTGAGAACTTGTGAATGTGTACACTCGTCACCGGGTTCCACCTCCAAAAATCACATACTGCCCTAAGGTTGAGCACATAGATGATCTACGTACGTTCAAATACGATCATGGCGATTGTCGTCTCCAGAAGATAGCAATTTGTCGAGTTCCCAACCACTCTTGGGATTACAGGAACTATGAAGTTGTTGCTATCTTCGACAAGCTTGTTGCCATCCTTACTTCCACGTCTCGATGTATATTGCTCAAAAATCAATTTTTGTACATGGATGAGTACTGTGATGCAATTCAATACGAGGGTCTTGTGTTTGCTACCACCACTCGTGGCACTGTTTTTGTTGGGAACGTAGCATGCAATTTCAAAAATATTCCTACGATCACGCAAGATCTATCTAGGAGATGCATAGCAACGAGAGGGGGAGAGTGTGTCCACGTACCCTCATAGAACGAAAGCGAAAGCATTAGTTTAATGCGGTTGATGTAGTCGAGAGTCTTCTCGATTCAACCGATCAAGTACCGAACGTACGGCACCTTTGAGTTCAGCACACATTCAGCTTGATAACGTCCCTCGAACTCTTGATCCAGCAAAGTGTCGAGGGAGAGTTTCTTCAGCACGATGACATGGTGATGGTGATGGTGAAGTGATCCGCGCAGGGCTTCGCCTAAGCACTACGACAATATGACTGGAGGAGTAAACAGTGGAGGGGGCACCGCACATGGCTAAGAACAATTGATGTGCCTCCCTGCCCCCATATATAAAGGAGGAGAGGGGAGGAGGCCAGCCTAGGCACGCCCCAAGTGGGCAGGAGTCCTACAAGGACTCCAAGTCCAATTCGGACCCCCTTCCTTTTACCGGAGAGGGAAAGGGGGGAGGAGAGGGAGAAGGAGAAGGAAAAGGGGGGCGCCGCCCCCTTCCCCACTCCAATTCGGACCCCTTCCAAGTGGGGGGCGTGCCAGCTCCTTGTGGGCTGGTGTGCCTCCCTCCCAAGGCCTATGTGGCCCATTACTTCCCCCGCGGGGTTCTGGTAACCCTCGATACTCCGATAAATACCCGAAACACTCCGGAACCATTCCGGTGTCCGAATACTATCGTCCAATATATGAAGCTTTACATCTCGGCCATTTCGATACACCTCGTCATGTCCGTGATCTCATCCGGGACTCCGAACAATCTTCGTTCATCAAAACACATAAGTCATACAAATCGTCATCGAACATTAAGCGTGCGGACCCTACGGGTTCGAGAACTAGGTAGACATGACCGAGACACCTCTTAGGTCAATAACCAATAGCGGAACCTCGATGCTCATATTGGTTCCTACATATTCTACGAAGATCTTTATCGGTCAAACCGTAATGACAACATACGTCATTCCCTTTGTCATTGGTATGTTACTTGCCCGAGATTCGATCGTCGGTATCTTCATACCTAGTTCAATCTTGTTAGCAGCAAGTCTCTTTACTCGTTCTGTAATGCATCATCCCGTAACTAACTCATTAGTCACATTTCTTGCAAGGCTTATCATGATGTGCATTACCGAGAGGGCCCAGAGATACCTCTCCGATACTCGGAGTGACAAATCCTAATCTCGATCTATGCCAACCCAACAAACACCTTCGGAGATACCTATAGAGCATCTTTATAATCACCCAGTTACGTTGTGACATTTGATAGCACACAAGGTATTCCTCTGGTTGGCATGCTTAATTATGCATGCCTAGGCTTTGATCTGAATTATGGGGAGCCTATCTCGTATTTGGTAGAAGGGTTACAAAAATGTAAACAATCCATCGTTGGTTGCCGACCAATTATTCTCTTAAGAATGCTAGACTTCGGCTTCACCCATCTGAGGTACAGATCCAGATTACCCGGTTGTAACAATCGCAGAGGTACTCCCATTACACCCTGGCTGAACATACAGGAACGTAGGGTATAAACACAGGAACCAGGTGCTACCTTGAGCATGCGTTGGTTTTCCCTTGAAGAGGAAAGGGTGATGCGGCAAAGTAGCGTAAGTATTTCCCTCAGTTTTTGAGAACCAAGGTATCAATCCAGTAGGAGACAACACACTAGTCACCTAGTACCTGCACAAACAATCAAGAACCTTGCAACCGACACGATAAAGGGGTTGTCAATCCCTTAAAGGTCACTTGCGAAAGTGAGATCTGATAGAGATCGTAAGATAAATATTTTTGGTATTTTGTTGTATAGATTGGAAAATAAATATTGCAAAATAGTAAACGAGATGCGATAAGAAAAGAGATACAATATAATAAGAAAGAGACCCGGGGCCATATGTTTCACTAGTGGCTTCTCTCAAGATAGCATGTATTATGGTGGGTGAACAAATTACTGCCGACCAATTGATAGAGAAGTGCATAGTTATGAAGGTATCTAAGGCAATGATCATGAATATAGGCATCACGTCCGTGTCAAGTAGATCGAAACGATTCTGCATCTACTACTATTACTCCACACATAGATCGCTATCCAGCATGCATCTAGAGTATTAAGCTCATAAGAACAGAGTAACGCTTTAAGCAAGATGACATGATGTAGAGGGATAAAACTCAAGCAATATGACATAAACCCCATCATTTTATCCTCGATGGCAACAATACAATACGTGCCTTGCTGCCCCTACTTTCACTGGGAAAGGAAACCGCAAGATTGAACCCAAAGCTAAGCACTTCTCCCGTTGCAAGAAAGATCAATCCAGTATGCCAAACTAAACTGGTAATTTGAAGAGACTTGCAAAGATATCAAATCATGCATATAAGAATTCAGAGAAGAACCAAATAATATTCATATATAATCAAGTTCATAAACCCACAATTCATCGGATCTCGGCAAACACACCGCAAAAGAGTATTACATCGAATAGATCTCCAAGAACATCGAGGAGAACTTTGTATTGAAGATCAAAGAGAGAGAAGAAGCCATCTAGCTAATAACTATGGACCCGAAGGTCTGTGGTAAACTACTCATGCTTCATCGGAGAGGCTATGGTGTTGATGTAGAAGCCCTCCGCGATCGATTCCCCCTCCGGCAAATCACCGGAAAAGCCCCCAAGATGGGATCTCACGGGTACAGAAGGTTGCGGCGGTGGAAAAGTGGTTTCGTGGCTCCCCCTGATGTTTCTAGGGTATAAGAGTATATATAGGCGAAAGAAGTATGTTGGTGGAGCTCCATGGGGCCCACGAGGGTGGGGGCGCACCTACCCCCTAGGCGCGCCCTCCTATCTCGTGGCCGCCTCACGGAGTTCCAGACTTCCACTCCAAGTATCCTAGTTTGCTTTTGGTTTAAGAAAGATCATCGTGAAGGTTTCATTCCGTTTGGATTCCGTTTGGTACTCCTTTTCTGCGAAACACTGAAATAGGCAAAAAAACAAAAACTGGCACTGGGCCGCCGGTTAATAGGTTAGTCCCAAAAATAACATAAAAGAGCATATTAAAGCCCATTAAACATCCAAAACAGATAATATAATAGCATGGAACAATAAAAAATTATAGATACGTTGGAGACATATCACCAGGCAACCCAGTTTAGCAAAAACTTAAGTCATAGAGGTGCATATAATGGCAAAAAATGTTTAGAGCGAACGACGTAAGCAATGGGAGCAACAAGCTTTTAGTAATAAGCTTCGTCAAAGAAGCCCCCAATTATAATGGGGTGTATACATTTAAACATGTGTACCCCTAACAGTTCGGTAGATCCGAACATACCCTGGGATATAGAAAGGAAAAAATAAAAGAGACAAGGAGAAAAAGGAGCCTATTCAAAGAAAAATAGAAAAGGGTGCGGCCGAACTATCCATAGAATCGTCGGAGCCGAACAACGTTCCATGGATTCGGCTCAAGGCGATTATCCGATGCATTACGAAGGCGATAGGCTCCTCCTATGAGAACTTCATCTATGATGAAGGCCCCCTCCCATTTTGGTTTGAGCTTATCCTTCTTCTTCTCTCAGAGACGCAAGACGAGGTCGCCAACATTGTATGTCTTGGCCCGCACTTCTCTACTTTGGTATCGCGTGGCCTGTTGCTGATAAAATGCGGAACGGGCTTGTGCAATATCACACTCCTCTTCCAGGCCGTCTAGGTCGTCCTGCCGATTGAGCTCAGCTTCTTTCTCTTTGTACATGCACACTCGAGGTGAGTCATGAATAATGTCGCAGGGCAGGACTGCTTCTACGCCGTACACCATGAAGAAAGGTGTGTATCTGGTCGTTCGATTAGGCGTAGTCCGCAGCCCCCAGAGCATGAAATCGAGTTCCTCCACCCAGTGCTTATCTTACTCTTGTAGGGAGCGCACCAGTCTGGGTTTAATGCCGCTCATTATCAGGCCATTGGCCCGTTCAACCTGACCGTTAGTTTGAGGGTGGTAGACTAATAGCGGCTTGAAGCTACGTCAGTATTTCCCCAAAGAGGAAGGGATGATGCAGCACAACAACGGTAGGTATTTTCCTCAGTGATGAAACCAAGGCTATCGAACCAGTAGGAGAACCAAGCAACAATACGTAAACGACACCTGCACACAAATAAAAAATACTCGCAACCCGACGTATTAAAGGGGTTGTCAATCCCTTTCGGGCAACGGTGCCAGGAATTGGCAAAACGGACGTGAATAAATTGTAGTAGATTGATAGATCGAATGCCAAATAAAATAAATAAGAATAAATTGTAGCAAGGTATTTTTGTATTTTTGGGTTTAAAAGATGTAAAAATAAAAGGCAAATAAAATATATCGCGAAGGCAAATAATATGAGAAAGAGACCTGAGGCCCGTAGGTTTCACTAGTGGCTTCTCTCGAGAAAAATAACAAACAGTGGGTAAACGAATTACGGTTGGGCAATTGATAGAACTTCAAATAATCATGACGATATCCAGGCAATGATCATTATATAGGCATCACGTCCAAGATTAGTAAACCGACTCCTGCCTGCATCTACTACTATCACTCCACACATCGACCGCTATCCAGCATGCATCTAGTGTATTAAGTTCATGGAGAAACAGAGTAATGCAATAAGAACGATGACATGATGTAGACAAGATCTATTTATGTAGAATAGACCCCACTGTTTTATTCTTAGTATCAACGATACATACGTGTCGGTTCCCCTTCTGTCACTGGGATCACGCACTGTAAGATCGAACCCACTACAAAGCACCTCTTCCCATTGCAAGATAAATAGATCAAGTTGGCCAAACAAAACCCAAATATCAGAGAAGAAATACGAGGCTATAAGAAATCATACATATAAGAGATCAAAGAAACTCAAATAACTTTAATGGATAAAAATAGATAGATCTGATCATAAACTCAAAGTTCATCGAATTCCAACAAACACACCGCAAAGAGTTACATCATATGGATCTCCAAGAGACCATTGTATTGAGAATCAAACGAGAAAGAGGAAGCCATCTAGATACTAACTACAGACCCGAAGGTCTACAAAGAACTATTCACGCATTATCGGAGAGGCACCAATGGAAGTGGTGAACCCCTCCGTGATGGTGTCTAGATTGGATCTGGCGGTTATGGACTCTGTAGCGGCTGTAATTGATTTTCGTCGACTCCCCTAGGGTTTCTGGAACATTGGGGTATTTATAGAGCAAAGAAGCGGTTCGGGGGCACTCGAGGTGGGCACAACCCACCAGGGCGCTCCTGGCCCTCCAGGCGCACCCTCATGTGTTGTGCTCCCCTCGAAGCACCCCCAGGCGCTTCTCCGGCCCATTGGATGTCTTCTGGTCCAAAAAATCGACAAAAGGTTTCACTGTGTTTGGACTCCATTTGGTATTGATTACCGCCGATGTAAAAAACATGCAAAAAATAGCAACTCGCACTTGGCACTATGTCAATAGGTTAGTACCAAAAAATGACTATAAAATGATTATAAAACATCCAAGATTGATAATATAACAGCATGGAACAATAAAAAATTATAGATACGTTGGAGACGTATCACAGCCCCGCCTCCTCGCCGGCGACCCTCATTCATGCTGCTCGGCCTCGCCTATCTAGGGAGGTAATCCACACCCAACCCCCATCCTCCTCCTCCTTCCACATCCCACATGCCCCGACCGCCGGCGCGAGCGCAACACCTTCCACCCAAATCACCGACCCCTCCACCAAATAAGCGCCGCCCTAAGCCATGGTGCACATAGTATAGCCAGGATCTCAAGGAGCATTTGGCAGTGGAGAAGAAAATTGTGGTCGCACGCGCGGATGAGGTCGCGATGGTTGCCATTCGTGCCGATCCCTAGATCTTGGAGGAGCACCTCCCCGTCGAGGCCACCGTCGACGCGGTTGGCTGCTTTAAACAACATTTCGAGGCGATTTCTTGAGGCCACCCTCGGTGCCTTCGATGAAGACTACGAGGTGTTTTCTAAGCATGCATGTGCTTACCTCATCTCGAGAGACAACAGGTTGGTTCCCGCAGCGGCTCAGGAAACTCACCACTATGATGAGGGCACCCACGATGTGGAGGCCTCACCCTCTTCCATGTCCAAGGAGCCAAACATCATTGATATCTCCGGCAATGAGGAGTAGCTTATCTTATTAGTTCACTATAAGGAACCATGTTCAGTTTGCTAGCTACTGCCTTTCCTTACCAAATTCTAGTGAATTGTGCTATCTAGTTTTACCATGTAATCTATTGCTCTAGTGTATACGTTCTATATGTCGTGCAATGTGGTGCTCACTTATTAACTGTTGGTTAATTAGTTGTCGTGTTCAGTTAACTGTTTAGTTCAATTCTGCAAATGTGAAGTTCAATTCTTTAGGGTGCAATTTTGTATTGTTTTCCATGTGAGAAAAAATCGATTTTTTCTTTACAAAACACATGAGAAACAAATATAATTTTTATATTTCCAAGTTGTCAAGCATGATTAGTTTGGTTAACTGTCTGATCTTCTAGTATGTTATACATTGTGCAATGTGATGCTCAGTTAACATTTGGTTCATTTCTTGTGGTGTTTAGTTAACTGTTTGGTTCAATTCTGCAATGTGATATTCAATTTTTGTGGGCGCATTCTGTTATTGTATACCATGCAAGAAACAAATCGAATTTGCTATAGTAAATATAGGAGAAACAAATACAATTGCTATAGTTCCAAGTTGTTAAGCATGCTTGGTTTGGTTAACTGTATGATCTTCTATTAGCAGTATGTTATATTGTGCAATGTGGTGCTTAGTTAATGTTGGTTCAGTTGTTGTGGTGTTTAGTTAATTGCTTGGTTCAAGTCTGCAATGCGATGTTCAATTGTTGTGGGTGCATTCTGTTATTATAATCCATGTGAGAAATAAATCGAATTTGGCTATACTAAATACATGAGAAACAAACACAATTCCTGTATTTGAGAGTTGTTAAGCATGCTTGGTTTAGTTAACTGTCTGATCTTCTATTAGGAGTATGTTATATTGTGCAATGTGGTGCTCAGTTAATGTTTGGTTCATTTGTTGTAGTGCTTAGTTAACTGCTTGGTTCAATTTTGCAACCTCGATTCATCAGAATAAATCGAATTTGGCTGCACTTAATACACGAGAAACATATACAAGTGCTATATTTCCTAGTTCTTAATCATGCTTGGTTTGGATAAATGGGTTTTCCATGTGGCTTGAATTAATCTGATGAATCTGCAATGTGCTTATTTTTCATCAACATATTTTACTGATAGTATGCGAACCCTTACTTAACCTGACAACTAACTACTTTATATGTGTTGCAGGGAAACAATGGGAATCACTTAGGTTTACAATCGAGGTTAGCACGTGCATGGTCCGTTGTCTAATAGCACATTATTGTGCAATTGCAGGAACCATTCTAATATTTAGGTTTTTAACAATTTGGTCTTGCACATGTAGGTCCTGCTGCTAGAGGTTTTGACCCACTGTCCGACCCTTTTTGCATATGAGGAAATGAGTTGTCCATGAATATCAATCAAGTCAAGAAACTCAGAAAGATTGTTAGGATAAAGAAATTAGCGATAAAAAACAACAAAATCTTTGGCTGCACAATGAAGAAGACATCAGTTCACTACAAGATGGTACTAACTATTATACCTTGCCCTTTTTATTCCTTTGCCCCATTTCCAATATAGAGAAAATATTTATGCACATCCTTGTTTTCACGCCTTTCCAAAGCTGTTCACTAATGATTGCCTCTCAAACCACCTCTATGTCCAGGAGGTGTTTTCACACAACACCCATGGTTCAATATTGAAGTGTTCCTGAAGAGGACGAAGGATGTACGGTCAATCATCCACAGGCACTGGCCTAAAGTTGCAAAGACCTTCAACATGAATGAAGGCTCAACATTCACCTTGCACTTCAGCAGTTTTCCAGATGAGATGCATTTGTCTATGTACCGTCTATGAGGCTAATTTCGAAAGGTTCTAGATGTTGCATGTGAAACTTGGTGCTCGTTCAATTGTGTAATGGGGTAGCTGAGTGCTGAAGCTATATCATGTTGTACTCGGGTGTATTTCAATTATGATGTCTTGCTTCCTTAATATGCAAATGAAATATATTATATGCTTAATATGAATTTCAATTAGATTAATAAATGAATTATTAATAATAGGGTAATTATATTGCAAACGGTTATTGAGAAATCACCGTGGGCGATGACCTCAGGCAACGCACACATTTTCTAGGAACAAACCGTGTTGGATCAATGAACAATCACATATGACATTCTCTTGAAAGCTGTTTGCTTTAGGCCACCATGCGCAAATGTTTTCCTTGGAGCAACTGTGTGAGATGTATATACGAACGGAAACGTTTAGCGGGGACTGACTGTGTGGGATGTACTTACGACCGGAAACGATTTCGCCTGTATAATTGTATTTTTTAGCACTACTGTACATATATGTTGGGAACGCAGTATTTCAAAAAAATTCCTATGATCACGCAAGATCTATCTAGGTGATGCATAGCAACAAGAGGGGAGAGTGTGTCCACGTACCCTCATAGACCGAAAGCGGAAGCGTTTAGTAACGCGGTTGATGTAGTCGAACGTCTTTGCGATTCAACCGACCCAAGCACCGAATGTACGGCACCTCCATGTTCAGCACACGTTCAGCTCGATGACGTCCCTCGAGCTCTTGATCCAGTTGAGGACGAGGGAGAGTATCGTCAGCACGACGGCGTGTTGATGGTGATGATGAAGTTACCGGCGCAGGGCTTCGCCTAAGCACTACAACGATATGACCGAGGTGTGTAACTGTGGAGGGGGGCACCGCACAAGGGCTAAGAGAACACAAGGTGTGCCTTTCGGGTTCCCCCTCCCATGTATATAAAGCGGGGAGAAGAGGAGGCCGGCCCAAGGGGGCGTGCCAAGGGGGGGAGTCCTACTTGGACTCCCGGTCCAAGTAGGATTAGGCCCCCTCCTTTCCTTTCCGGAGAAGGGGGGGGAGGGGAAAGAGGTGGAGGAGAAGAAGGAAAGGGCCCCCCCAACCCTAGTCCAATTCGGTTTGGGCTTGGGGGGCTTGCGCCTCCACCTGGCCGCTGCCTGCTCTCTCCACTAGGTCCCATGAAGGCCCATTAACCCCCCGGGCGTTCCGGTAACCCCCCGGTACTTCGACAAATGTCCGAACCTTTCTAAAACCACTCCTGTGGCCAAACATAACCTTCCAATATATCAATATTTATGTCTCGACCATTTCAAGACTCCTCGTCATGTCCGTGATCTCATCTGGGACTCCGAACAAACTTCGGTTCACCAAATCACATAACTCATAATACAAATCGTCAATGAACGTTAAGCGTGCGGACCCTACGTGTCCGAGAACTATGTAGACATGACTGAGACACATCTCAGGTCAATAATCAATGGCGGAACCTGGATGCTCATATTGGATCCAACATATTCTACAAAGATCTTTATCGGTCAAACAGCATAACAACATACGTTATTCCCTTTGTCATCGGTATGTTACTTGCCCGAGATTCGATCGTCGGTATCCTCATACCTAGTTCAATCTTGTTGCCAGCAAGTCTCTTTACTCGTTTCGTAATGCATCATCCTGCAACTAACTCATTAGTCACATTGCTTGCAAGGCTTATAGTGATGTGCATTACCGAGAGGGCCCAGAGATACCTCTCCGATACACAGAGTGACAAATCCTAATCCCGATCTATGCCAACTCGACAAACACCATTGGAGACACCTCTAGAGCATCTTTATAATCACCTAGTTACGTTGTGACGTTTAATAGCACACAAAGTGTTCCTCTGTATTAGGGAACGCAGTAATTTCAAAAAAATTCCTACGCACAAGCAAGATCCATCTAAGTGATGCATAACAACGAGAGGGGAGAGTGTTATCCACGTACCCTCGTAGACCGTAAGTGGAAGCGTTATGACAACACGGTTGATGAAGTCGTACGTCTTCACGATCCGACGGATCCTAGCACCGAAGGTACGACACCTCCGCGAGCAACGCAGGGCTTCGCCTAAGCTCTACAACGATATGACCGAGGTGGAAATCTGTGAAGGGGGCACCACACATGGCTAAACAATCAACTTGTGTGTCTATGGGGTGCCCCCCTCCCCCATATATAAAGGAGGGGAGGAGGAGGAGGGCTGGCCTCAAGGGGCGCGCCCAAAGCGAGGATTCCTACTCCTAGTAAGAGTAGGTTTCCCCCTTTCCTAGTCCAAGTAGGAGAAGAAGGAAGGAGAGGGAGAGGGAGAAGGAAAGAGGGGGCCGCCGCCCCCTCCTAGTCCAATTTAGACCAGCCCATGGGGGGGCGGCCACCCCTTGAGGCCCTTCTCTCCTTTCCCGTATGGCCCATTAAGGCCCAATAATTCCCCCCGCGAATTTCCGTAACTCACCGGTACTCTAAAAAAATACCCGAATCACTCGGAACCTTTCCGATGTCCGAATATAGCGTTCCAATATATCGATCTTTACGTCTCGACCATTTCGAGACTCCTCGTCATGTCCGTGATTCATCCGGGACTCCGAACAACCTTCGGTACATCAAATCACATAACTCATAATACAAATCGTCATCGAACATTAAGCGTGCGGACCCTACGGGTTCAAGAACTGTGTAGAAATGACCGAGAAACATCTCCGGTCAATAACCAATAGTGGAACCTAGATGCTCATACTGGCTCCTACATATACTACGAAGATCTTTATCGGTCAAACCACATAACAACATACGTTGTTCCCTTTGTCATCGGCATGTTACTTGCCCGAGATTCGATCGTCGGTATCATCATACCCAGTTCAATCTCGTCAACTGGAAGTCTCTTTACTCATTCCGTAATGCAACATCCCACAACTAAATCATTAGTCACATTGCTCGCAAGGCTTATAGTGATGTGCATTACCGAGAGGGCCTAAAGATACCTCTCCGACAATCGGAGTGACAAATCCTAATCTTGATCTATGCCAACTCAACAAACACCATCGGAGACACCTGTAGAGCATCTTTATAATCACCCAGTTACGTTGTGACGTTTGATAGCACACAAGGTGTTCCTCCGGTATTCGGGAGTTGCATAATCTCATAGTCAGAGGAACATGTATAAGTCATGATGAAAGCAATAGCAATAAAACTAAACGATCATTTATGCTAAGCTAACAGATGGGTCTTGTCCATCACATCATTCTATAATGATGTGATCTCGTTCATCAAATGACAACACATGTCTATGGTCAGGAAACTTAACCATCTTTGATTAACGAGCTAGTCAAGTAGAGGCATACTAGGGACACTCTGTTTTGTCTATGTATTCACACATGTACTAAGTTTATGATTAATAAAATTCTAGCATGAATAATAAACATTTATCATGATATAAGGAAATATAAATAACAACTTTATTATTGCCTCTAGGGCATATTTCCTTTAGTCTCCCACTTGCACTAGAGTCAATAATCTAGTTCACATCACCATGTGATTTAACACCAATATAGTTCACATCTTTATGTGATTAGTCCACATCTCCATATGACTAATACCCAAAGGGTTTACTAGAGTCAATAATCTAGTTCACATCGCTATGTGATTAACACCCAAAGAGTGATCATGTTTTGCTTGTGAGAGAAGTTTAGTCAACGTGTCTGCCACATTCAGAGCGGTATGCATTTTGCAAATTTTCTATGTCTACAATGCTCTGCACGGAGCTACTCTAGCCAATCGCTCACACTTGCAATATGTATCTAGATCGAGACTTAGAGTCATCCAGATCGGTGTCAAAGCTTGCATCGACGTAACTCCTTACGACGAACTCTTTGTCACCTCCATAACCGAGAAACGTTTACTTATTCCACTAAGGATAATTTTGACCATTGTTCAGTGATCCACTCCTGGATCACAATTGTACCCTCTTTCCAAACTCATGGTGAGGTACACAATAGGTCTGGTACACATCACAGCATACTTTATAGAACCTATGACTGAGGCATAGGGAATGGATTTTCATTCTCTTTCTATTTTCTGCCGTGGTCGGGTTTTGAGTCTTTACTCAACTTCACACCTTGCAACACAGGCAAGAACTCCTTCTTTGACTGTTCATTTTGAACTACAAAAACTTGTCAAGGTATGTACTCATTGAAAAAAAATTATCAAGCGTCTTGTTCTATCTCTTTAGATCTTGATGCTCAATATGTAAGTAGCTTCACCAAGGTATTTCTTTGAAAAATTCATTTCAAACAATCCTTTATGCTTTCTAGAAAATTCTACATTGTTTCCGATCAACAATATGTCATTCACATATACTTATCAGAAATGTTGTAGTGCTCCCACTCACTTTCTTTTAAATACATGCTTCACCGCAAGTCTGTATAAAACTATATGCTTTGATCAACTCATCAAAGCGTATATTCCAACTCTAAGATGTTTGCGCCAGTCCATAGATGGATCGCTGGAGTTTGCACACTTTGTTAGCACCTTTAGGATTGACAAAACCTTCTGGTTGCATCATATACAAATCTTCTTTAGTAATTCCATTAAGGAATGTAGTTTTGATATCCATTTGCCAGATTTCATAAAATGCGGCAACTGCTAACATGATTCATACAAACTTTTAAGCATCGATATGAGTGAGAAATTCTCATCGTAGTCAACACCTTGAACTTGTCAAAAACATTTTTGCGACAATTCGAGCTTTGTAAAGAGTAACACTACTATCAGCGTTCGTCTTCCTCTTGAAGATCCATTTGTTCTGAATGGCTCACCGATCATCGGGCAAGTTAATCAAAGTCCATACTTTGTTCTCAAACATGGATCCCATCTCAGATTTCATGGCCTTAATCCATTTCGCGGAATCTGGGCTCATCATCGCTTCCTCATAGTTTGTAGGTTCGTCATCGTCTAGTAACATGACTTCCAGAACAGGATTACTGTACCACTCTGGTGCGGAACATACTCTGGTTGACCTAGGAGGTTCGGTAGTAACTTGATCTGAAGTTTCATGATCATCATCATTAACTTCCTCACTAATTGGCGTAGGCATCACTGGAACTGATTTCTGTGATGAAGTACTTTCCAATTCGGGAGAAGGTACAATTACCTCATCAAGTTCTACTTTCCTCCCACTCACTTCTTTCGAGAGAAAACTCCTTCTCTAGAAAGGATCCACTCTTAGCAATAAAGATCTTTCCTTTGGATCTGTGATAGAAGGTGTACCCAACAGTTTCTTTTGGCTATCCTATGAAGACACACTTCTCAGATTTGGGTTTGAGCTTATCAGGCTGAAACTTTTTCACATAAGCATCGCAACCCCAAACTTTAAGAAACGACAACTTAGGTTTCTTGATAAACCACAGTTCATATGGTGTCATCTCAACGGATTTTTAGACGGTGCCCTATTTAACGTGAATGCAGCTGTCTCTAATGCATAACCCCAAAACGATAGTGGTAAATCGGTAAGAGACATCATAGACCGCACCATATCTAATAAAGTACGGTTATGATGTTCGGACACACCATTATGATGTGGTGTTCCAGGTGGCATGTGTTGTGAAACTATTCGACATTGTTTCAACTGAAGGCCAAACTCGTAACTCAAATATTTCGTCTTTGCGATCAGATCGTAGAAACTTTATTTTCTTGTTACGATGATTCTCCACTTCACTATGAAATTCTTTGAACTTTTGAGACGTTCCAGACTTGTGTTACATTAAGTAGATATACTCATATCTGCTCAAATCATCTGTGAATTCCGAAAATAATGATACCCGCTGCGAGCCTTAACAGTCATCGGACCGCATACATCGGTATGTATTATTTCCAATAAATCAGTGGCTCGCTCAATTGTTCTGGAGAACAGAGTCTTAGTCATCTTGCCCATGAGGCATGGTTCACAAGCATCAAATGATTCACAATCAAGTGATTCCAAAAGTCCATCAACATGGAGTTTCTTCATGCGCTTTACACCAATATGACCTAAACAGAAGTGCCACATATAAGTTGCACAATCATTATTAACTTTGCATCTTTTGGCTTCGATATTATGAATATGTGTATCACTACGATCGAGATTCAATAAACCATTTATATTGAGTGTATGACCATAGAAGGTTTTATTCATGTAAATAGAACAACAATTATTCTTTGACTTAAATGAATAACCGTATTGCAATAAACATGATCCAATCATATTTATGCTCAACGCAAACACCAAATAACATTTATTTTAGGTTCAACACTAATCCCGCAGGAAAAGGGAGTGTGCGATGGTGATCTTATCAACCTTGGAATCACTTCCAACACACAGGGTCACCTTGCCCTTAACTAGTCTCTGTTAATTTTGCAACTCCTGTTTCGAGTTACTAATCTTAGCAACTGAACCGGTATCAAATACCCTGGGGTTACTATGAACACTAGTAAAGTACACATCAATAACATGTATATCAAATATCCTTTTTTTCACTTTGCCATTCTTCTTATCCTCCAAGTATTTGGAGTAGTTCTGCTTCCAGTGACCATTCCTTTTGTAGTAGAAGCACTCAGTTTCAGGCTTAGGTCCAACTTTGGGCTTCTTCATGGGAGTGGCAACTTGCTTGCCATTCTTCTTGAAGTTCCCTTTCTTTCCCTTGCCCTTTTACTTGAAACTAGTGGCCTTGTCAACCATCAACACTAGATGCTTTTTCTTGATTTCTACCTTCGCCAATTTCACCATCGCGAAGAGCTTGGGAATCGTTTTCGTTATCCCTTGCATATTATAGTTCATCACGAAGTTCTAGTAACTTGGTGATAGTGACTAGAGAACTTTATCGATCACTATCTTATCTGGAAGATTAACTCCCATTTGATTCAAGTGATTGTAGTACTCAGACATTCTGAGCGCATGCTCACTAGCTGAGCTATTCTCCTCCATCTTGTAGGCAAAGTACTGTCAGAGGTCTCATACCTCTCAACACGGGCATGAGTCTAAAATATTAATTTCAACTCTTGGAACATCTTATATGCTCCGTGGCGTTCAAAATGTTTTTTAAGTCCCGGTTCTAAGCCGTAAAGCATGGCGCACAAAACTATCAAGTAGTCATCATACCGAGCTTGCCAAACATTCATAACGTTTGCCTCTGCTCCTGCAATAGGTCCGTCACCTAGCGGTGCATCAAGGACATAATTCTTCTGTGTAGCAATGAGGATAATCCTCAGATCACGGAGCTAATCCGCATCATTGCTACTAACATCTTTCAACACAGTTTTCTCTAGGAACATATCATAAATAAAACGAGGAAGCTATACGCGAGCAATTGATCTACAACATAGATATGCAAATACTATCAGGACTAAGTTCATGATAAATTTAAGTTCAATTAATCATATTACTTAAGAACTCCCACTTAGATAGACATCCCTCTAATCATCTAAGTGATCACGTGATCCATATCAACTAAACCATGTCCGATCATCACATGAGATGGAGTAGTTTTCAATGGTGAACATCACTATGTTGATCATATCTATCATATGATTCACGCTCGACCTTTCGGTCTCAGTGTTCCGATTCATGCTCGACCTTTCAGTCTCAGTGTTCCGAGGCCATATCTGCATATGCTAGGCTCGTCAATTTTAACCTGAGTATTCTGCTTGTGCAAAACTGTCTTGCACCCGTTGTATGTGAACGTAGAGCTTATCACACCCGATCATCACGTGGAGTCTCAGCATGAAGAACTGTCGCAACGGTGCATACTCAGGGAGAACACTTATACCTTGAAATTTTAGTAAGAGATCATCTCATAATGCTACCGTCATACTAAGCAAAATAAGAAGCATAAAAGATAAACATCACATGCAATCAAAATATGTGACATGATATGGCCATTATCATCTTGTGCCTTTGATCTCCATCTCCAAAGTACCGTCATGATTTCCATCGTCACCGGCATGACACCATGATCTCCATCATATTGATCTCTATCAACGTGTCATCACATGGTCGTCTCGCCAACTATTGCTTTTGCAATTATTGCTATCGCATAGCGATAAAGTAAAGCAATTATATGGCGCTTGCATCTTATGCAATAAAGAGACAACCATAAGACTTTAGCCAGTTGCTGATAAATTTAACAAAACATGATCATATCATACAACAATTTATATATCATCACGTCTTGACCATATCACATCACAACATGCCCAGCAAAAACAAGTTAGACGTCCTTTACTTTTTTGCTGCAAGTTTTACGTGGCTGCTACGGGCTTTAGCAAGAACCATTCTTACCTACGCATCAAAACCACAATGTGGTATAGTGATTGCTTTTTGATCTTCAGAAAGAACCTTGTTCATCGAATCCGATTCAACTAAAGTTGGAGAAACTGACACCAGCCAGCCACCTGTGTGCAAAGCACGTCAGTAGAACCAGTATCATGAACACGGTCATGTAATGTCGGTCCGGGCCACTTCATCCAACAATACCGCTGAATCAAGAAACAACTAGTGACGGCAAGCAATATGTATATACCCATGCCCACAACTCCTTTGTGATCTACTCGTGCATATAACATCTACGCATAGACCTGGCTTGGATGCCACTGTTGGAGAACGCACTAATTTCCAAAAAAATCCTACACACACGCGAGATCCATCTAGGTGATGCATAGCAACGAGAGGGGAGAGTGTTGTACGCGTACCCTCGTAGACCGTAAGCAGAAGCGTTATGACAACACGGTTGATGTAGTCGTACGTCTTCACGATCCGACCGATCCTAGCACCGAAGGCACGGCACCTCCGCGATCGACGCAGGGCTTCGCCTAAGCTCTACAACGATATGACCGAGGTGGAAATTTGTGGAGGGAGGCGCCGCACACGGCTAAACAATCAACTTGTGTGTAAATGGGGTGCCCCCTCCCCCGCATATAAAGGAGGGGAGGAGGGCCGGCCTCAAGGGGCGCGCCCAAAGGGGGGATTCCTACTCCTAGTAGGAGTAGGTTTCCCCCTTTCCTAGTCCAAGTAGGAGAAGAAGGAAGGAGAGGGAGAGGGAGAAGGAAAGAGGGGGGCGCCGCCCCTCCTAGTCCAATTCGGACCAGCCCATAGGGGGGGCGTGCGGCCACCCCTTGAGGCCCATTCTCTCCTTTCCCGTATGGCCCATTAAGGCCCAATACTTCCCCCGACGAATTCCCGTAACTCTCTGGTACTCCGAAAAATACCCGAATCACTCGGAACCTTTCCGATGTCTGAATATAGCCTTCCAATATATCGATCTTTACGTCTCCAACATTTCGAGACTCCTCGTCATGTCCATGATCTCATCCGGGACATAGAACAACCTTGGGTACATCAAATCACCTAACTCATAATACAAATCGTCATCGAACGTTAAGCGTGCGGACCCTACGGGTTAGAGAACTATGTAGACATGACCGAGACACATCTCCGGTCAATAACCAATAGCTAAACCTGGATGCTCATATTGGCTCCTACATATTCTACGAAGATCTTTATCGGTCAAACCGCATAACAACATACGTTGTTCCCTTTGTCATCGGCATGTTACTTACCCGAGATTCGATCGTTGGTATCATCATACCTAGTTGAATCTCGTCACCGGCAAGTCTCTTTACTCATTCCGTAATGCAACATCCCGCAACTAACTCATTAGTCACATTGCTTGCAAGGCTTATAGTGATGTGCATTACCGAGAGGGCCCAAAGATACCTCTCCGACAATCGGAGTGACAAATCCTAATCACAATCTATGCCAACTCAACAAACACCATTGGAGACACCTGTATAGCATATTTATAATCACCCAGTTACGTTGTGACGTTTGATAGCACATAAGGTGTTCCTCCGGTATTCGGGAGTTGCATAATCTCATAGTCATAAGAACATGTATAAGTCATGATGAAAGCAATAGCAATAAAACTAAACAATCATTTATGCTAAGCTAACGGATGGGTCTTGTCCATCACATCATTCTCTAATGATGCGATCCCGTTCATCAAATGACAACACATGTCTATGGTCAGGAAACTTAACCATCTTTGATTAACGAGCTAGTCAAGTAGAGGCATACTAGGGACACTCTATTTTGTCTATGTATTCACACATGTACTAAGTTTCCGGTTAATACAATTCTAGCATGAATAATAAACATTTATCATGATATAAGGAAATATAAATAACAACTTTATTATTGCCTCTAGGGCATATTTCCTTCACTCCGGTATTCGAGAGTTGTATAATCTCATAGTCAGAGGAATATGTATAAGTTATGAAGAAAGCAATAGCAATAAAACTAAACGATCATAATGCTAAGCTAACGGATGGGTCATGTCCATCACATCATTCTCTAATGATGTGATCTCGTTCATCAAATGACAACACATGTCTATGGTCAGAAAACTTAACCATCTTTGATTAACGAGCTAGTCAAGTAGAGGCATACTAGGGACACTCTGTTTGTCTATGTATTCACACATGTATCAAGTTTATGGTTAATACAATTCTAGCATGAATAATAAACATTTATCATGATATAAGGAAATATAAAATAATAGCTTTATTATTGCCTCTAGGGTATATTTCCTTCAATGATCTATCCATGGAGATGCATAGCAGCGAGATGAGGAGGGTGTGTCTATGTACCCTCGTAGACCATAAGTGGAAGCGTTTAACAATGCGGTTGATGTAGTCGAACTTATTCGCGCGATCAAGTACCGGACGTATGACACCTCCGCATTCTGCACACGTCCAGCTCGGTAACTCATTAGTCACATTGCTTGCAAGGCTCAAATTGATGTGCATTACCGAGAGGGCCCAGAGATACCTCTTCGATACACGGAGTGACAAATCCTAATATCGATCTATGCCAACTCAACAAACACCATCGGAGACACCTTTAGAGCATCTTTATAATCACTCGGTTATGTTGTGACATTTGATAGCACACAAGGTGTTCCTCCGGTATTCGGGAGTTGCATAATCTCATAGTCAGAGGAACATGTATAAGTCATGAAGAAGGAAAAAGCAGAAAACTAAACGATCATTATGCTAAGCTAACGGATGGGTCTTGTCCACATCATTCTCTAATGATGTGATCCCGTTCATCAAATGACAACACATGTCTATGGCTAGGAAACTTAACCATCTTTGATTAACGAGCTAGTCAAGTAGAGGCGTACTAGGGACACTCTGTTTGTCTATGTATTCACACATGTACTAAGTTTCTGGTTAATACAATTCTAGCATGAATAATAAATATTTATCATGATATAAGGAAATATAAATAACAACTTTATTATCGCCTCTAGGGCATATTTCCTGCAATGATCTACCGATTGAGATGCATAGCAACGAGAGGAGGAGAGTGTGTCTACATACCCTCGTAGACCATAAGTGGAAGCGTTTAACAACGCTGTCGATGTAGTCGAACTTATTCACGCGATCAAGTACCGAACGTACGACACCTCCATGTTCTCCATACGTTCAGCTCGGTGACGTCCTCCGCCTTCTTGATCCAGCAAGACGATGAGGTAGTAGATTAGTTCCGGCAGCACGACGGCATGGTGATGGTGATGGTGAAGTGATCTCCGCAGGGCTTCGCCTAAGCACTAACAAAATATTACCGAGGGTGTAAACGGTGGAGGGGAGCGCCGCACACGGCTAGGCAATCTGTTGTGTGCTAGGCACCCCCCTCCCACACACACACACACACACACACACACACACACCACACACATATATATATATATAGGTGGAGGGAGGGAGGAGCAGCCAAAGGAGGCGCCCAAAGTAGGAGGAATCCAACTTGGGGTCCCTCCCAAGCCGCGCCTCCCTTTCCTTATTTGGAGTGCGGGGAAAGGCAGGGGAGGGTGGCCCCCCTTTTTCCTTTCTCCCATGAGAGGGAAAGGCAGGAGGGGCTAGCCCTACCCTTTTTCCTCCCCTAGGGCTGGCCAAACAAGGGAGGGGGCGCACCAGCCCCCTTGTGGGCCGGTCTGTCCCCTCCTTTGGCCCATAAGGCCCATATCTTGCCGGGGGGGTGCCCGCAACCCCTTTTGGTGACTTGACTCCTTCCCGGTACGTCCCGAAACACTTCCGGTGTCCAAATACTATCATCGTATATATCAATGTTTACCTGTCGACCATTTCGAGACTCCTCGTCATGTCTGTGATCTCATCCGGAACTCCGAACAACATTCGGTCACCAAAACATATAACTCACATTACACTATATCGTCAACGAACGTTAAGCGTGCGGACCCTATGGGTTCGAGAACTATGTAGACATGACCGAGACACCTCTCCGGTCAATAACCAATAGCGGAACTTGGATGCCCATATTGGCTCCTACATATTCTAGGAAGATCATTATCGGTCGAACCGTTATGAGAACGTACGTAATTCCCTTTGTCCATCGGTATGTTACTTGCCCGAGATTCGATCGTCGGTATCTTCATACCTAGTTCAATCTCGTTACCGGCAAGTCTCTTTACTTGTTCCGTAATACATCACCTTGTGACTAACTCATTAGTCATTTGCTTGCAAGCTTGTGATGTGTATTACCGAGAGGGCCCAGAGATACTTCTCCGATACTCGGAGTGACAAATCCTAATCTCGATCTATGCCAACTCAACTAACACCTTCGAAGATACCTGTAGAGCATCTTTATGATCACCCAGTTACGTTGTGACGTTTGATAGCACACAAGGTATTCCTACGGTATCCGAGAGTTGCATAATCTAATAGTCGAAGGAATAAGTATTTGACATGAAGAAAGCAATAGTAATAAAACTGAACGATCATTATGCTATGCTAATGGATGGGTCTTGTCCATCACATCATTCTCTTAATGATGTGATCCCGTTATCAAATGACAATACATGTCTATGGTTTGGAAACCTTAACTATCTTTGATCAACAAGTTAGTCTAGTAGAGTCTTACTAGGGACGCGGTATTTGTTTATGTATTCACATATGTATTTAAGTTTTCGATCAATACAATTCTAGCATGAATAATAAACCTTTATCATGAATAAGGAAATATAATATAAAATAACAACTTTATTATTGTCTCTAGGGCATATTTCCTTCAGCTTCGCCATGGTCTGGCAGGAGATAACCACGTACGCTATGCTCACGCCGGAGCGCTGGTACCAGATCGAGCAACAGATCCGGGCAAGTGCGCCGCCCGCATTGCTGTCGGGCTGCCTCCGTACTCACCGGAGCCGAAGGAAGAGGAGTAGGCGGAGGAGGAGGAGGAGGGGGGGGAGGAGGAGGAGGGAGAGGAGCAACAACCGGCTTAGATGGAGGTGGTGTGTCCGGAGAAGGACGAGGCAGAGCAGCAAGGGCAGGAGCTGGCGCTGGCTCCGGGCTTCAACATGGAGGACGCGGGGGTGAAGTTCGCCTTCGCCCAAGCGGTCGAGATGGCAGAGCAGCAGGCCATCCCGAAGTCCATCTACGATGAGGCCTATGTGGAGGCCAACCGACAGGCCTATGTGGAGGCCTATGAGGACTAGGATAGTTGATCTTCGTAGTACACGAATTTTATCCTTTGCATGCTTTTGTATGAGTCTAAAATTTTTAGTACTCCCTCCATCTTAAAATAAGTGTTTTTTTAATTCCAAAATAAGTGTCTTACTTTGTACTAATTTTAGTATAAAATTATGCTAAGTTTGAGACACTTCTTTTTGGACGGAGCGAGTATGAGGAATTCGGATACAGACGAGCAAATTTGAGGACTGGTCACTTCCGAGACACGTCCGCGAATGTTTGAGGGCCCCAATTTGGCTAGTCCGGTTGTATTATGCTCTAAGGTCACTTTACACGTGCCTGTTTAGAATCTTGCTATTCCATAGAATATAAGTCAAGAATCAACATAAGCTTTACACATTATTCGAGTTGGGACCCGAAATGATCATTGCACCGACCGATTTCGTAGTGCATTCGGGAATCAGGACCTGAAGGAGGTAGGGTGCACTTTCTATTGCCAAGTGTTGCCATAAACAATGCATGAGAGCATCAAGTCGAGGTACAGAAACCAAACTGATGTAGACCCTGAAATGTGCCCTTAAAGAAGGTCCAGACTTGATTTTTTTTAAAGGTACAGACTTGCAAGCCAAGGACTGAATAAAGTCCTGCCACAAGAAGAAAACAAATCTGTAAATATCATTTCGCCACCTTGTTTGTTCAATTTTCAAAGTGGCATCTTATTCCTCCCAAGGTGGCACCTCGGCTTTGAGCGATGGACTGATGGTCTCCAGAATAAGTTGGTTTCTTTTAATGAAAATATATTCTGTTGAACAATTGTTTTTTTATTTTTGCGGGAAGTAGAACAGTTGTTGTATGGTTCAAGCTTCAAAAAATAAAATAAAATCAGGCTCAATGGCTGAAACACGTTGCGGATAAATAAATTAAGCCCGAAGCATCGATTTACAAATGAATTTGAAGCAACAAAGTGCACGTCACTTTTGATTGTGGAGGGCTGCATTTTTCTCGTCCTGTTGCTTTCCTCTACTTACTAGCATCTTGGAAAGCTAGTTCTCTTTATTTCTAAATAAACATGGAAGACCGCAAGGACCACATGAGACATGTGGCGAGAGGTTTAAATCTTCTAAAAACATTTTTTCTTGGGAAAATCTAAAAAAAAAACTTATGTGAGAGCGATCCATGTATCTCACTGTGAGTTCTCAAATGTCAAAGTAAACTCCACTTTTATACCTCCAAACAAGGTCATCATGACATTTGTACTCTTATTTAAATGTACCCATCCTTCAAATTCACAAATATTTCTTCAAAATTGTGAACATTTTTTTTGAAAAATCTATGAAGATTTTTTCATATTCATATTCATGAACATTTTTCTCAAATTCTTGACCATTTAGAAAATCACGAACAACTAGAAAACTCATGAACATTTATTAGAATTCATGAATATTTTTTATATTTGTGAATATTTTTTAAATTTACGAACATTATTTAAATTCACGAATGTTTTTCAACATCTCTCAACATATTTTGGAAGTTCACAAAAAATTATTTATTTTGAATGTTTTTAAAAATGTTCCAGTAGAATGTCGGTTCTGATATTGTCATGCGGGACCTACGACTCGGCCAGACCCTTACAAACAGGGTCCACTTCACGGAAAAAACTCTGGAGCTCTCCTAGGCCTCGTAGGGAGCTTAGTAATTGTAAGGGCATGGCAAGACTTGGTTGGTCCCGATGTGATGATTTATTTTACCGAGCCATGCTCGGTTGCTCCTCGCAAATAAATTGCATTAGAATAACTTTCAAAATTCATGAAAATAAATCTTGAATAAAACACCCTACCAAATGCCTAATCAACTCACGTCTTCCTCTAGTCGGAATTATTGGATCGTTTTACTCACACTATATGATCAACGTCGTTGAAATCAACATGCTGACTATCACTAAAATACATGTATGCTACATAGTTTCCCCGCGCCATTGGATAACTTGCTTGTAACATTTCCCATCATCAACCCTAGCCAACACGGCTGCAATTGGGAAATAGAGTAGTGCATAACCAGGTAACACACTAAGAGCAACCAATCAAAATGCAAAAGAATTTCTTCTAAACAGGGACATACTGAATGAATAGAGCATAAATTTTGAAACTTTGGTATTTCTTTCACTTTCGGACAAGATAATTCTCGTAGCAAGAATGAGATTTCTACAATGATCACAAACCCCTCTGATAGAATATGAGAATAAAATTAAGAATAAAAACATTTTGTAATCCAAGTCTCACCATCTCGAAGACTCACAAAATTATGCATGTACTCGGAGTATGGTTTTTATATGTGGTAGCTCCAAGGTAAACAATTCATTGATATGAATGAGGTGGAAAGTTGTAGTTAGCCCCATTTACCACCATGATTATTGTGCCATTCTTTTTCTAAAAATAATCTGTAGTGAATCTCTCACTGTTAAAAAAATCAGTGCATCTCTTACACATGTGAAATATATATAGTTCGAACTTGGCCTCTATTTAAGACTAGCTACGTACCGGCATGTTGCCACGGGATAACAAAAAAATATAATGAGACAATAATTAACTAATTATCCAACTTCCTCATAGTCATTGTGTCCCCTTAAACACTCTTCTCGAAAGAAGCTTGCATGTGAGCCCCTCAAATATAAGAGATATCAAAATAGACATAACCATAGTCATCTCAGCTCGCAAAAAGCTTACGTAGTAAACACCATATGCTCACTTTTAGACATTCCAAAACCGACAGATAAACAATAGATGTGTTGTTTTTGTGAATTTAAAATCTTAAAAGAGTCACAAAGCTGCAAGCAGACTGGAGAAAATCTTGTAGAAGAACATTAAAAGCAACAAGTGTTTGGGTATACTGAAGCAGAAGGCTACACGAATCAGCTTGCCTTAACGACATATCTACGTCTTACAAAAACAATGGCTCATGTCCTAATAATGATCTCAAACCTTGGCGCTGTAGTGATGGAAGGGCTACATGTCGTTGCGCGCCCAATTGTCCACGGCGCCGTTGATGGTGTCCTGGACTAGGGAGTGCATACCATGTCGCCGCTCGGCCATGAGGGTCCGACCAAGGATCCCCAAGATAGTCTACCAGTGGGTCACATACGTTGGGCCCAGGATGCACCGAGATGGAAACTTCCGAAGACTTGGTGTCTATTCTAAGACTTAGAGATCATCTACACCACGACTACCCAAGATGTAACAAACCTATGTACACCCCCAGTATCTATATAAACCGAGGGGTGAGGCCCATAAACGATCACCTCATACACACATAGATCTCATGGTAGACCAACTTGTAACTTGTACTCCTTCAAAATCAATACAATCAAAGTAGAACGTAGGGTATTATCTCT
>NW_024113043.1:0-30258 GCF_003073215.2 Triticum urartu | reverse complement strand
TCCTCCGACGTCCTCCCTGCACCCATATATACCCACGTGACCTAAAACTTCCAAAACAAAAGATAGATCGGGAGTTCCGCCGCCAGAAGCCAACGTAGCCACCGAAAACCAATCTAATCCTTCTCTGGTGGCCATCTTCATCATCTCGGTGCTCTCCATGACGAGGAGAGAGTAGTTCTCCCTCGGGGCTGAGGGTATGTACCAGTAGCTATGTGTTTGATCCCTCTCTATCGTGTTCTTGATTTGGCACGATCTTGATGTATCGCGAGCTTTGCTATTATAGTTGGATCTTATGTTTCTCCTCCCCCTCTTCTCTCTTGTAATGAATTGAGTTTCCCCTTTGAAGTAATCTTATCGGATTGAGTCTTTATAGATTTGAGAACACTTGATGTATGTCTTGCGTGGGATACCCGTGGTGACACTGGGGTATTCTATGATCCACTTGATGTATGTTTTGGTGATCAACTTGCGGGTTCCGTGACCTTGGGAACCTATGCATAGGGGTTGGCACACGTTTTCGTCGTGGTTCTCCGATAGAACTTTGGGGCACTCTTTGAGGTCCTTTGTGTTGGTTGAATAGATGAATCTGAGATTGTGTGATGCATATCGTATAATCATACCCATGGATACTTGAGGTGACATTGGAGTATCTAGGTGACATTAGGGTTTTGGTTGATTTGTGTCTTAAGGTGTTATTCTAGTACGAACTCTTGGGCTGTTTGTGACACATATAGGAATAGCCCAACGGATTGATTGGAAATAATAACTTTGAGGTGGTTTCGTACCCTACCATAATCTCTTCGTTTGTTCTCCGCTATTAGTGACTTTGGAGTGACTCTTTGTTGCATGTTGAGGGATAGTTATGTGATCCAATTATGTTAGTATTGTTGAGGGAACTTACACTAGCGAAAGTATGAACCCTAGGCCTTATTTCCTATCATTGCAATACCGTTTACACTCACTTTTATCACTTGCTACCTTGCTGTTTTTATTATTTCAGATTACAAATACCTTTATCTACCATCCATATTGCACTTGTATCACCATCTCTTCGCCGAACTAGTGCACCTATACAATTTACCATTGTATTGGGTGTGTTGGGGACACAAGAGACTCTTCGTTATTTGGTTGCAGGGTTGCTTGAGAGAGATCATCTTCATCCTACGCCTCCTACGGATTGATAAACCTTAGGTCATCCACTTGAGGGAAATTTGCTACTGTCCTACAAACCTCTGCACTTGGAGGCCCAACAACTTCTACAAGAAGAAGGTTGTGTAGTAGATATCAAGCTCTTTTCTGGCAACGTTGCCGAGGAGGTGAGTGCTTGAAGGTATATCTTTAGATCTTGCAATCGAGTCTTTTAGTTTCTTGTTTTATCACTAGTTTAGTTTATAAAAGAAAATTACAAAAAAATGGAATTGAGTTTGTCTCATACGCTTCACCTTTTTAATATCTTTCGTGAGTATGATGGAAAGGATAATTGTGCTCAAGTGCTAGAAGAATAAATCTATAAAATGTTTGGCACTAAATATTTGAATGATGAGCATGATTTCAATGTCATTAGTATGAATTCCTTGAATATCCATGATGCTAATGATATGCAAAGCCACAAGCTTGGGGAAGCTATGTTTGATGAAGATGATACTTTTTGTCCCCCAAGTTTTGATGAGCAAATTTATTATGATGAAAGCATGCCTCCTATCTATGATGTTTATTTTGATGACACGTATGCTTTAAAGAATAATGATAACCATGAAACTTTTCATCTTGATCTTAATTTTCAATCACATGATAGTTATTTTGTTGAGTTTGCTCCCACTATTATTCATGAGAAGAAATTTGCCTATGTGGGGAGTAGTAAATTTTCTATGCTTGCAGATCATGAAAAGAATGCTTTAGGTGCTGGTTATATTGTTGAATTCATTCATGATGCTACTGAAAATTATTATGAGGGAGCAACATATGCTTGTAGGAATTGCAATAATATCAAGTTTCCTCTCTATGTGCTTAAAATCTTGAAGTTATGCTTGTTTTTTCCTTCCTATGCTAATTGATTATTGTTCCCATAAGTTGTTTGCTAACAAAATCCCAATGCATAGGAAGTGGGTTAGACTTAAATCTGCTAGTCATATTCTCTATGATGCTCTCTTTATGTTTCAATTCTTATCTTTTATGTGAGCATCATTGAAATCATCATGCCTAGCTAGGGGCGTTAAACGATAGCGCTTGTTGGGAGGCAACCCAATTTTATTTTTGTTCCTTTCTTTATGTTCCTGTTTAGTAATAAATAATTCATCTAGGCTCTGTTTAGATGTGGTTTTATGCTTTTAATTAGTGTTTGTGCCAAGTAGAACCTTTGGGAAGACTTGGGGAAAGTCTTGTTGATCATGCTATCAAAAACAGAAACTTTAGCGCTCACGAGAATTGCTGCCATTTTTATTTGGAGAGTGATATTTAGTTAATTATTTTTGTAGATGATTAATAGATAAATTCCTCAGGTAAAGCAATTTATTTTAGAATTTTATGAGTTCCATAAGTATACGTTTGATCCATATTACTACAGACTGTTCTGTTTTTGACAGATTCTGTTTTTCATGTGTTGTTTACTTATTTTGATGAATCTATGGCTAGTAAAATAGTTTATAAACCATAGAGAAGTTGTAATACAGTAGGTTTAACGCCAATATAAATAAATAAGGAGTTCATTACAGTACCTTGAAGTGGTGATTTATTTTCTTGTACTAACGGAGCTTACGAGTTTTCTGTTAAGTTTTGTGTTGTGAAGTTTTCAAGTTTTGGGTAAGGATTCGATGGACTATGGAATAAGGAGTGGCAAGAGCCTAAGCTTGGGGATGACCAAGGCACCCCAAGTTAATATTCAAGAATATCCAAGAGCCTAAGCTTGGGGATGCCCCGGAAGGCATCCCCTCTTTCGTCTTCGTTCATCGGTAACTTTACTTGGAGCTATATTTTATTCGCCACATGATATGTGTTTTGCTTGGAGCATCAATTTATTTTGTTAGGATTTGCTTTATGTTATTTAGAACAATGTTTTTCATCTTTTATTCCAATAAAAGTGGCATTGATAGCCCTTACTATGCCTATGTTACAAGTATACATGTTGCTGTTTGAAAACAGAAAGTTTACCGCTGTTGCAATAATTCCCTAGAAAATTCAGAATGTGATAAAATGTTGAAACCTTTTGCATATTAAGCTCTTATAAATTTACTACGGTGGGAATTTTCTTTCATAATTTTTGGAGCTAGGGAAGTATAGATGTTGCAGCATTCTTTACAGACTATCCTGTTTAGGCAGATTGCTGTTATGTTTGCATTGTTTGCATATGTTTGCTTCTTTAATGATTCTATTTGACGATAGGACTATTAAATATGCAGAGGAATTTAGTATGCAATGTTGAATAATAATTTTAGTGATTTTCTACAGTAGAGTATGATAAGGTTTTTGCAATGGTTTATACTAACTTATCTCACGAGTCCTTGTTGAGTTTTGTGTGGATGAAGCTTTTGAGATTCAGGGAGACCGTGATATAAGAGGAATTAAGGAGACACAAAAGCTCAAGCTTGGGGATGCCCAAGGCATCCCAAGATAATATTTCAAGAAGTCTCAAGCATCTAAGCTTGGGGATGCCCCGGTTGGCATCCCACCTTTCTTCTTCAACAACTATCGGTTAGTTTCGGTTGATCCTAAGTTTTTGCTTCTTCACATGATGTTTGCCATTCTTAGAATGTCATTTTATTTTGCTTTGCTTTCTGTTTGAATATAATACCAAGATCTGAAATTATTAAATGTTAGAGAGTCTTCACATAGTTGCATAATTATTCAACTACTCATTGATCTTCACTTATATCTTTCGGAGTAGCTTGTCATTTGCTCTAGTGCTTCACTTATATCTTTTAGAGCATGGTGGTAGTTTTATTTTATAGAAATAGATGAACTCTCATGCTTCACTTATATTATTTTGAGAGTCTTAAATAGCATGGTAATTTGCTTAAAATTCTTATATGCTAGGTATTCAAGAATAATAAAATTCTCTTATGAGTGTGTTGAATACTATGAGAAGTTTGATACTTGATAATTGTTTTGAGATATGGAGATGGTGATATTAGATTCATGCTAGTTGAGTGGTTGTGAATTTGAGAAATACTTGTGTTGAAGCTTGTGATTCCCGTAGCATGCACGTATGGTGAACCGTTATGTGATGAAGTCGGAGCATGATTTATTTATTGATTGTCTTCCTTATGAGTGGCGGTCGGGGACGAGCGATGGTCTTTTCCTACCAATATATCCCCCTAGGAGCATGTGTGTAGTACTTTGTTTCGATAACTAATAGATTTTTGCAATAAGTATATGAGTTCTTTATGACTAATGTTGAGTCCATGGATTATACGCACTCTCACCCTTCCACCTTTGCTAGCCTCTCTAGTACCGCGCACCTTTCGCCGGTATCATACACCCACCATATACCTTCCTCAAAACAGCCACCATACCTACCTATTATGGCATTTCCATAGCCATTCCGAGATATATTGCCATGCAACTTTCCACCGTTCCTTTTGTTATGACACGCTTCATCATTGTCATATTGCTTGCATGATCATGTAGTTGACATCGTATTTGTGGCAAAGCCACCATTCATAATTCTTTTATACATGTCACTCATGCATCATTGCACATCCCGGTACCCCGCCGGAGGCATTCATATAGAGTCATATTTTGTTCTAAGTATCGATTTGTAATTGTTGAGTTGTAAGAAAAATAAAAGTGTGATGATCATCATTATTAGAGCATTATTCCAGTGAGGAAAGGATGATGGAGACTATGATTGCCCCACAAGTCGGGATGAGACTCCGGACGAAAAAAAATAAAAGAGGCCAAAGAAGCCCAAACAAAAAAGAAAAAAGGCCATAAAAAAAGAGAAAGGCCCAAATAAAAAATAAAAAAATAAAAAAAATGAGAGAAAAAGAGAGAAGGGACAATGCTACTATCCTTTTACCACACTTGTGCTTCAAAGTAGCACCATGATCTTCATAATAGAGAGTCTCCTATGTTGTCACTTTCATATATTAGTGGGAATCTTTCATTATAGAACTTGGCTTGTATATTCCAATGATGGGCTTCCTCAAATTGCCCTAGGTCTTCATGAGCAAGCAAGTTGGATGCACACCCACTTAGTTTCTTTTTGAGCTTTCATACACTTATAGCTCTAGTGCATCCGTTGCATGGCAATCCCTACTCACTCACATCGATATCTATTGATGGGCATCTCCATAGCCTGTTGATACGCCTAGTTGATGTGAGACTATCTTCTCCTTTTTGTCCTTTCCACAACCACCATTCTATTCCACCTATAGTGCTATGTCCATGGCTCACGCTCGTGTATTGCGTGAAGATTGAAAAAGTTTGAGAACATCAAAAGTATGAAACAATTGCTTGGCTTGTCATCGGGGTTGTGCATGATTTAAATACTTTGTGTGGTGAAGATAGAGCATAGCCAGACTATATGATTTTGTAGGGATAACTTTCTTTGGCCATGTTATTTTGAGAAGACATAATTGCTTTATTAGTATGCTTGAAGTATTATTATTTTTATGTCAATATGAACTTTTGTCTTGAATCTTTCGGATCTGAATATTCATATCACAATTAAGAAGAATTACATTGAAATTATGCCACCTAGCATTCCACATCAAAAATTATCTTTTTATCATTTACCTACCCGAGGACGAGCAGGAATTAAGCTTGGGGATGCTTGATACGTCTCCAACGTATCTATAATTTTTGATTGCTCCATGCTATATTATCTACTGTTTTGGGAAACAATGGGCTTTATTTTCCACTTTTATATTACTTTTGGGACTAACCTATTAACCGGAGGCCCAGCCCAGATTTGCTGTTTTTTTGCCTATTTCAGTGTTTCAAAGAAAAGGAATATCAGACGGAGTCGAAACGGAACGAAATCAACTAGAGAAGTTATTTTTGGAACGAAAGCCACCCGATGGACTTCGACCCCACGTCAAGGAAGGAACGAGGAAGCCACGAGGGTGGGGGCGCCCGAAGCTCCACCGACGTACCCCTTGCACCCATATATACCTACGTATCGTAAAACTTCCAGAACGGCAAGAGAGATCGGGAGTTCCTCCGCCATAAGCCTCCGTAGCCACCGAAAACCAATATAGACCCGTTCCGGCACCCTGCCGGAGGGGGAAATCCCTCTCCGGTGGCCATCTTCATCATCCCGGTGCTCTCCATGACGAGGAGGGAGTAGTTCTCCCTCGGGGCTGAGGGTATGTACCAGTAGCTATGTGTTTGATCTCTCTCTCTCTCTTGTGTTCTTGATTTGGCACGATCTTGATGTATCGCGAGCTTTGCTATTATAGTTGGATCTTATGTTTCTCCTCCCCCTCTTCTATCTTGTAATGAATTGAGTTTCCCCTTTGAAGTAATCTTATCGGATTGAGTCTTTAAAGATTTGAGAACACTTGATGTATGTCTTGCGTGGGATACCTGTGGTGACAATGGGGTATTCTATTGATCCACTTGATGTATGTTTTGGTGATCAACTTGCGGGTTCCGCCCATGAACCTATGCATAGGGGTTGGCACACGTTTTCGTCGTGATTCTCCGGTAGAACTTTGGGGCACTCTTTGAGGTCCTTTGTGTTGGTTGAATAGATGAATTGAGATTGTGTGATGCATATCGTATAATCATACCCACGGATACTTGAGGTGACATTGGAGTATCTAGGTGACATTAGGGTTTTGGTTGATTTGTGTCTTAAGGTGTTATTCTAGTACGAACTCTAGGGCTGTTTGTGACACTTATAGGAATAGCCCAACGGATTGATTGGAAAGAATAACTTTGAGGTGGTTTCGTACCCTACCATAATCTCTTCGTTCGTTCTCCGCTATTAGTGACTTTGGAGTGACTCTTTGTTGCATGTTGAGGGATAGTTATGTGATCCAATTATGTTAGTATTGTTGAGGGAACTTACACTAGCGAAAGTATGAACCCTAGGCCTTATTTCCTATCATTGCAATACCGTTTACGCTCACTTTTATCACTTGCTACCTTGCTGTTTTTATTATTTCAGATTACAAATACCTTTATCTACTATCCATATTGCACTTGTATCACCATCTCTTCGCCGAACTAGTGCACCTATACAATTTACCATTGTATTGGGTGTGTTGGGGACACAAGAGACTCTTTGTTATTTGGTTGCAGGGTTGCTTGAGAGAGACCATCTTCATCCTACGCCTCCTACGGATTGATAAACCTTAGGTCATCCACTTGAGGGAAATTTGCTACTGTCCTACAAACCTCTGCACTTGGAGGCCCAACAACGTCTACAAGAAGAAGGTTGTGTAGTAGACATCATGTGGCTGCTCCAGCGGCAAGGCGTGGGGTTGAGGAGACTCGCAGGAGCACGGGGAAGATGAGGGTGAGATCAGGGAGTGGAGGGGTGGCTCGGGTCGGCCGTATTTGAGCGGAGCACTGCGGCAAAGCTTCGGCCATGGGAGGGCAACGAGAGCTCCTCGAGCTCATTTGGGTGGTCGGGGAGGCCTAGAGGGGAGAGGTGAGGAGGCTGGTGCGGTCGAGGGAGCTCGGGTGGCCTTATATAGGCGGGGGCGAGGGGCACGGGCTCGGGTGTCGCCGGGCACGTCCGGCCGAGGCTCTGGCGACGGCCAGCGATCACGGGGAGGCGCGAGAACATGATGAGGGGGGTGCGGATGAGCCGCAGAGGTCACGGAGACGAGCGGAGCTCAGGGACAAGAAGAGGAAGAAACCACGACGCAATTAAGGCTTGGTCGGCCACAGTGCGTCCATGGGCGCGCGGCGACGAGAGCTGACGGAGGGGCTGACGGAGGGGGAGGTGGCTCCAGGAGGACGACGACGATGCAGGCTAGCTGTTGGACACACTCACGCGCGCGAAGACGACGAGAGGAGGAGGGGGCCGAAGCACAAACAGCCACTGGACGCGGCCGCAGTGCACAGAGCACGTGCACTATGGTGCCATTAACGCGGTCACCGCGTGCACTAGCAGGTAGCGAGGGAGAGAGGCTTGACCATGTTGTCTAGTGGGAAGTTCATCCAGGGTAGGTCTCATCTACGGTGGTAGATCGATTAAAAGTGATCTGGTTAAACGGTGAGAACCCTCTGAAGTTTACTGCAGCAAACTTGGGTGAGCACTAGTGATCAACAGGGAGGGTTTTGGATCCAATGGGGTTGTCTGCGAGGTTGAGTTAAAGAAGTACTTTCATCCTGGTAACTTGGAGAAGAATTGGATCAAGATAAATCATAGTTGCTTTGCAACTGATCAAAATGGTCCAGAAACTTGATCAGGATGGTGCACTCAAATGGTGTGGCCACTTGAGCTCAAGTTTGGCAAGGCTTCATGATTGGATCATATAAAGATGATGTATAAGTTTCCTACCAATTGGATTCACCGAAATGGTACTTGCTTCACAAACATCCTTGCTGACCAGAAACTTGCAAAAATTCTAGAGGAATATTGGCTTGATGAACCATGCCCAAAATTGGTGGAGGTAGGTTATATGGATAATAGAGGGCCTAGAAAGTTTTTCAGCCATAATGGAGAAAGATAAAATGTACTTGCTTCACAAACGAAAAGTTTGGGCAGAATCAAAGAATTGAAGGTGAGCTCACATGGAGGAATGAAATGAGCTCTACTTTGGTGGAGGGCTTTGATATGATGATATGAGGGTCCATGCGAAATGGCAACTCATTTGGATATGCCTAGCTTGCACCTCCTTCACAAAGCTTCTTTCTGGGTAGAAACTTTGGAAAATCATAATTAAATAAGTACTAGGCAAATTAGGTTTAATTTTGGCATGTGGAAATGATATGGACATAAAAAGGTGTCCAAGGAGTTTTATGTCAATTGGGAAAAGATAAATGGCACTTGCTTCACAATGTGCCATTTAGGGCAGAAGAGGAAATGAATTAATTGAGCAAGATGATAAACATGACAAATGAAATATTTTGCCATATTTGAGAAGGATATAACCCAAACAATTTATGAGAATTATTTGGGAATTTTAGGAGTGATGAAAATAATGGTTGCTTCACAACCTAGGGCAGACAGGGTTATTCCTTTAGTAGAAAAAGGAATATTCCTGAGAAAAAGAAATTGGGGTTTGGTCAAGGAGTGAAGTGACATGATCTTGGCAGGGTTTTGAGAATGATGAACCACTTGTGAGGGAAAAAGAGGATGATTTCCCAGGTGACCATGCCATAGAACCACTTGAAAAAGAAAAACAGAGCAAAAACCAATAAATCAAAAAGAAAAAGGAAAGGGCCAAAATCCAGGCTGTTACAAATGCCGAAGGCATCCTAGGATAATATTTCAAGAAGTCTCAAGCGTCTAAGCTTGGGGATGCCCCGGTTGGCATCCCACCTTTCTTCTTCAACAACTATCGGTTAGTTTCGGTTGATCCTAAGTTTTTGCTTCTTCACATGATGTTTGCCATTCTTAGAATGTCATTTTACTTTGTTTTGATTGCTGTTTGAATAAAATACCAAGATCTGAAATTCTTAAATGTTAGAGAGTCTTCACATAGTTGCATAATTATTCGACTACTCATTTATCTTCACTTATATCTTTCGGAGTAGTTTGTCATTTGCTCTAGTGCTTCACTTATATCTTTTTAGAGCACGGTGGTGGTTTTATTTTGAAGAAATATATGAACTCTCATGCTTCACTTATATCATTTTGAGAGTCTTTAGAACATCATGGTAGTTTGCTTTGGTTATGAAACTAGTCCTAATATGATGGGCATCCAAGAGGGATATAGTAAAAACTTTCATATAAAGTGCATTGAATACTATGAGAAGTTTGATAGTTGACAATTGTTTTGAGATATGGAGATGGTGATATTAGAGATGTGCTAGTTGAGTAGTTGTGAATTTGAGAAATTCTTGTGTTAAAGTTTGTAATTCCCGTAGCATGCACGTATGGTGAACTGTTATGTGATGAAGTCGGAGGATGACTTATTTATTGATTGCCTTCCTTATGAGTGGCGGTCGGGTACGAGCGATGGTCTTTTCCTACCAATCTATCCCCCTAGGAGCATGCGCGTAATACTTTGTTTCGATAACTAATAGATTTTTGCAATAAGTATGTGAGTTCTTTATGACTAATGTTGAGTCCATGGATTATACGCACTCTCACCCTTCCACCATTGCTAGCCTCTCTAGTACCGCGCAACTTTCGCCGGTACCATAAACCCACCATATACCTTCCTCAAAACAGCCACCATACCTACCTATTATGGCACTTCCATAGCCATTCTGAGATATATTGCCATGCAACTTTCCATTGTTCCGTTATTATGACATGCTTCATCATTGGCATATTGCTTTGCATGATCATGTAGTTGACATCGTATTTGTGGCAAAGCCACCGTTCATAATTCTTCCATACATGTCACTCTATGAGTCATTGCACATCTCGGTACACCGCCGGAGGCATTCATATAGAGTGATACTTTGTTCTAGTATCGAGTTGTAATCTTTGAGTTGTAAATAAATAGAAGTGTGATGATCATCATTAATAGAGCATTGTCCCCAAAAAAGAAAGGCCAAATAAAAAAATAAAATAAATAAATAAAAGGGACAATGCTACTATCCTTTTACCACACTTGTGCTCCAAAGTAGCACCATGATCTTCATGATAGAGAATCTCTTGTTTTGTCACTTTCATATACTAGTGAGAAATTTTCATTATAGAACTTGGCTTGTATATTCCAACAATGGGCCTCCTCAAGTGCCCTAGGTCTTCGTGAGCAAGCAAGTTGGATGCACACCCACTTAGTTTCTTTTGTTGAGCTTTCATACATTTATAGCTCTAGTGCATCCGTCGCATGGCAATCCCTACTCACTCACATTGATATCTATTAATGGGCATCTCCATAGCCCGTTGATACGCCTAGTTGATGTGAGACTATCTTCTCCTTTTTGTCTCCTCCACAACCACCATTCTATTCCACCACAGTGCTATATCCATGGCTCACGCTCATATATTGCGTGAAGATTGAAAAAGTTTGAGAACACCAAAAGTATGAAACAATTGCTTGGCTTGTCATCGGGGATGTGCATGATTTAAATACTTTGTGTGGTGAAAATGGAGCATAGTCAGAATATATGATTTTGTAGGGATAGCTTTCTTTAGCCATGTTATTTTGAGAAGACATGATTGCTTAGTTAGTATGCTTGAAGTATTATTATTTTTATGTCAATATTAAACTTTTGTCTTGAATCTTATGGATCTGAACATTCATGCCAAAATGAAGAGAATTACTTAGAGAAATATGTTAGGTAGCATTCCACATCAAAAATTCAGTTGTTATCGTTTACCTACTCGAGGACGAGCAGGAATTAAGCTTGGGGATGCTGATACGTCTCCAATGTATCTATAATTTTTGATTGTTCCATGCTATTATATTATCTGTTTTGGATGTTTATGGGCTTTATTATACACTTTTATATTATTTTTGGGACTAACCTATTAATCCAGAGCCCAGTGCCAGTTTCTGTTTTTTCCTTGTTTTAGAGTATCGCATAAAAGGAAAATCAAACGGAGTCCAATTGACCTGAAACTTCACAGAACTTATTTTTGGACCAGAAGAAGCCCACAGAGTATCGGAGATGGACCAGGAGAGTCCCGGGCTGCCCACGAGGGTGGGGGGCACGCCCACCCCCCTGGGCGCGCCCCCCTACCTTGTGGACAGCCCGGAGATCCAACGACGTACTTCTTCCTCCCATATATACCCATATACCCTAAAAACATCGAGGAGCAGAATATATCGGGAGTTCCGCCGCCAGAAGCCTCCGTAGCCACCGAAAACCAATCTAGACCCGTTCTGGCACCCTGCCGGAGGGGGAATCCCTCTCCGGTGGCCATCTTCATCATCCCGGTGCTGTCCATGACGAGGAGGGAGTAGTTCTCCCTCGGGGCTGAGGGTATGTACCAGTAGCTATGTGTTTGATCTCTCTCTCTCTCGTGTTCTTGAGGTAGTACGATCTTGATGTATCGCAAGCTTTTCTATTATAGTTGGATCTTATGATGTTTCTCCCCCTCTACTCTCTTGTAATGGATTGAGTTCTCCCCTTGAAGTTATCTTATCGGATTGAGTCTTTAAGGATTTGAGAACACTTGATGTATGTCTTGCGTGTGATACCCATGGTGACAATGGGGTATTCTATTGATCCACTTGATGTATGTTTTGGTGATCAACTTGCGGGTTCCGCCCATGAACCTATGCATAGGGGTTGCCACACGTTTTCGTCTTGACTCTCCGGTAGAAACTTTGGGGCACTCTTTGAAGTACTTTGTGTTAGGTTGAATAGATGAATCTGAGATTGTGTGATGCATGTCGTATAATCATACCCATAAATACTCGAGGTGACATTGGAGTATCTAGGTGACATTAGGGTTTTGGTTGATTTGTGTCTTAAGGTGTTATTCTAGTACGAACTCTATGATAGATTGAACGGAAAGAATAGCTTCGTGTTATTTTACTACAGACTCTTGAATAGATCGATCAGAAAGGATAACTTTGAGGTGGTTTCGTACCCTACCATAATCTATTCATTTGTTCTCCGCTATTAGTGACTTCAGAGTGACTCTTTGTTGCATGTTGAGGGATAGTTATATGATCCAATTATGTTATTATTGTTGAGAGAACTTGCACTAACAAAAAAATACACTTCCGTGATGATACATGTTTGTCACAGTAGGTCGCGTTTTTTGTCATGCATGTACACCCATGACAAATTTATGACAAAATCAAGATAGTCATACCTGTGCTGTCGTAGAAGTGTTCCATGACATTACCAAAATTATCATCACGGAAGTGTCCACTTCCATGGCGATAAATCGCGCGTCACAGAAGTGCTTTCGTCAAGGGTGACCGACACGTGGCATCCACAGTAACGGAACACCGTTAAGCTATTGGGTCGGGTTTTGGATCCGATAACCTGTTAACATCCCCGACCAATGGGGATTTTCCACTTGTAAAATCATCATTGGCTAGAGGAAACACGTGTCGGCTCATCATCGGGACAGATGTCATCCACTCACTGGACAAAATGCGCCTATGATACGTCGACACGTGGCACGGCCCAACAAGTTTAAATGGGCCGGCCCACCTAAAGGCCCACAAGATTTTGCGGACCATAATGGGCCAGCCTAGCTAAAGGCCCACGAGATTTTACGGACCATAATGGGCTGGCCCAGCTAAAGGCCCACAAGATTTCGCGGGCCATAATGGGCCGTCCCAGGTAAAGGCCCACAAGATTTTTCTGTGCCATAATAGGCCGGCCCAGGTAAAGGCCCACAAAATTCTCGTGGATCATAATGGGCCGGCCCAGCTAAAGGCCCACAAGATTTCGCCGACATTAATGGGCTGGCCCAGCTATAGGCTCACAAGATTTTGAGGACCCTAGTAGGCCGGCCCGTTAACTGGCTGCCATGTTTTGGGCCAAATGCCGACCCATATTTGATCCGGTCTATTAATGGCCTGCCACGCTCCGGGCCTAATAGTGGCCCATATGAGATCCGGCCCGTTAAATGCCTACCATGTTCTGGGCCAAATTACAGCCCAGATCAGGTCCGACCCTTTAAGAGGTTTTGGGCCTAATTATGGCCCATATCGGATTCGGCCCGTCAACTGGACACTATGCTTTTGGGCCCACTTGCTAAAGGCCCACTTAGTAATTCGACCTAATATTAGTTTTGACCTGGTAAGGGCCCGTTTAACATTTTGGCCCTATATTAATTTCAGCCTGTTAAAAGCCCGTCATATAGTTGGGCCTAACTACGGCCCGGTTTGCATCCGGCCTGCTCGCAGCCGATATCTGATTGGGCCAAACCGAGACAATTTTTCGGCCTGTTAAAAGCCCGTGATTTGATTCGCACAATCATGGGCCGGAGTTCATTTCGGGCTGCTGCCGGCCCGTGAGCTGATCGGCATGTTTCAGGCCCAACCTACATCATGATTGCATGACGGCCTGATTATGTACCGTAATTTTACGGTTTGGCCGGTTTACTGCGAAGACAGGATATATATACAGTAAAATAACTGCAGCATCGTGAATAAGAAAAAACCTATACTATACAATAAAGAAATTACGGCATATTGCATCCACTAGGCATCAAAGTTCGCCACTATGATAATAAAGCACAAGCAGACAGCAGATTACATACACTAGGCATCAAAGATCACCACCAGTGCAAATAAACACGCCGACAAAATAATATACAAAACTGACAGCACTTCAATAGAGTTGAAGAAAGGTTAGCCCTGCTGGGGAGCTGCAGCGCAAGCAGCTGAGCAAGATGATGAGACAGCGCTTGTTCAACACTTATATCTTCCTCACTCTGAAAGATAAACAAGCAGACAGATGACAGGTTTTGCACATAAAAGTATCAGTGCTGACAATTCATCACATTTCTTACTGACGAATAAAGTGACACAGTTTAAATTTGCATTAACACAATATGGTATTGTTCAAGTCAAGACATGGCAGGAAATGACATTGTGAAGGAGTTGGCAGCTTCACGACACCACTGGATTACAGATCAAGAAACTCATAAGTATCAATGGTTAGTGTGCTGTCAATTTATACCATTTCAGATTGGCAAATAAAGAGATGGTTTAAATAATAGTAGAATGATATGACATTGTTCATAGTTAAGACAATGCAGAATATGACATTATGCTGTGGTGGGTAGGTTCACCACACCACTGGATTACGGATGAAGAACAGAAGCATACATGCAGTGCAAAAGAAGATCACTTGCTCTGTATAGTTTAATTTACATGGTATGAAGAAGGAAGTTGGTTGTACAATTGAAAACTTAAATTGAGAAAGGACAAACTTTTGTTTATGAACTACATAATAAACTTTAAACAAGCAATTTGATACAAACACCAAAAAATAAACAGTTGTTGCAGTCATGCCTAACCAAATATATACAACAAAGTTTGAAGGCTTGAGATGGACAAACTTACATTATTGGTGAAGACAGGCTCTATAAAGGCCTTGTCCATGCTGATGGGGGGGGGGGCAATTCAAGAAGATTACCACATAATCTTCTTCAAAAGCATTGCCTTTATTCTACATTTTGTTAAGAGTAAATATAATGTGATAATATACGAAAAAATGGAGAATATTTAAGATAAGATGAAGAGTGATGCTACATAACCAAGTAGCTATAAATGTAAGTGCAGCGATACAGGCAAAAGGTACAACCAAGAGCAATGCACAGCTAAACTTCCTCAGTACCAACCTTATGGTAAGAGTAAATATAGATCTGATGTGTAGAAAATGGAGGGCAAAGGAAAATAAGCTGCAGAGTGATGGTACATGAACAACTACCTGTCATTATAAGTACACTGATAAAGGACAGCATGTACTTACAAGAACAATGCAGAGCTAAAAAAACATTGGCATTGGATATATTCTACACTAATGTAACCATTCATATAGATCAGATAATTTGGAGCGAACAATTGATAAGCAAGCTATCATGCATACTGCTGTCACATAATGAACCAGGTATGTATGCAAGTACAATGATACAGGACAACAGGTACTAACAAGAGCAAAGTAGCGGGCAACATATTTGCGATATCCTGTTGTTCTTGTCAAAACGGAATTCTTCTTCGAGCAGATTTCCTGCAAAAAAGATCCGTAAGGCACATGCGGAAAAAGGTTTTTTCATTCAATGTCTTCTAAATTTAGCACAGGAGACTTCACCGGAAATTCGTTTATAGACTTGCCATCAAAGTGTGATTTCCTCAGGTAACACCGATACTGCTGCAATGCTTCCTTGAAAAGCACAAGCAAGCTTTGCTTGTCATGACTATCCAATTGACCCTCGCCTAGTTACAACAATTTAACGTAAATCATTCATGTGTTCAATCAGCAGAAAACAGGAAAATAATAACCATGAATAATAACACTTACACGTAAGTTGGACAGGAAGATGTGAAAATGGTGTTTGTCTTCACAATAATCTTCCCATGATGGGAATATATGCACGTAGTCCCTAACAACATTGAAAGCATTGTATTTTAAACTGGGAATAAATGGAATGGGGTTCCAATCTGCAGGAATTGGCCGTCTCTGTAGTTGGGATAGGTCTTCGGCCAGTGGACTTGCTGTACTTTTTGCTAGAGTGGGATTTTTCTATGGTACAGCTAGTGCTATGGCAAATAAAATCAGTATACCTTTTGCTGGAGTGCAGGTCCTGTGTGGTGGGGCTAGTGGTGTGTGATGAAGACATGTACCTAGGGTGGGGACACGGACCTGACCTAAAGAGTCCTACGCAAGGACATCCCTAGAAGAAATCATCTATCAATCGACTTGAAGGTACTCCACTCGACAGGTTCAAGACACTCGACCAAGAAGCTACCACTCGACTATGAAGCTACCACTCGACCGCCAGGAGACCTACAGTCACTCCGTAGGCAAACGGTCAGCTGTTAAGTAGTCTTCATGGTCATTATAGCATCTTAAATGTACTTTAAACCCTGCATTACTGAGGGCAGGAGGGGGCCGGCGAACTCTATATAAGCCACCCCCCTCCTCAGTAGGAAGGGTTCGCACCCCTGTAATCCATACACGCATAATCCAGTCGACCGCCTCCGGGCTCCGAGATGTAGGGCTATTACTTCCTCCGAGAAGGGCCTGAACTCGTAGACCTCGCGTGTAACAACTTCCCAATAGCTAGGATCTAGCCTCTCCATACTCACCCCCCTACATCACTGTCAGTGCTAGAACCACGACAGTTGGCGCCGACCGTGGGGCCGGAATCTTAGCGCTTAGTTGGAGAAGTTGTGGTCTTTCCCGATCCGTCTCGGAGGACCGCGAGATCCGTCTCGGCGTGCTCACCTTCATCGTCGACGACTCCGCCTGGCATCAGGAGGCACCACTCGACATGGACGCGCTCCCCGTCCGTGGTGTGACGCATTTCCGCGCATGCGTTCGTGGCGTCCTCCTGCGGCAACCGTCGACCCAATATGGGTCGGCCCCCGTATCGTCTCGCCGCCCTGTCTCCCACCAGCGCAAGCGCTCTGGTCGGTCAAGACTTCAGCGGTGGGTGAGGCACGCCGTGGCCCGCCAATCGGCAGCCCCACAAGTCGCGGCAATCGAGCCCGTCGAATCCCTCTACGGCCTATTCGACCTGTCGACTGGCTCCGTGGAGACCGCATCCGAGTGCGACAGCAGCGATCCAGCGGCTGAGGTTCTGGCGGTCGATGGCACACACAGTCCCCCCGGTTTCCCTCGCACTGATGGAGGCGCGGGTGGAGGCGATCCGTCGCATCCCCACGATGAGTATCTCCCCGAACCTCTCATGTCATTGCAGCGAGAGGAGGTTCGCCGCCGGAAAATGGACGCGCTCCGCACTCCTATCGTCGGAGAGACCCCCGAGGCCCGGGCCTTCGAGGACGCGCGTTTGGCCAACTTGGCCGAGCGCACTCGACTGGAGAATCTCCAGCGAGCACGCGACGAGCAAGCGCGCCGGCGGGCTCCCGAGTCTAGTCGACGCCAGCTCTTCCCGCCGACGCAGGTATATCGAACCCCAGTTCAGAATCTGGCCGCCGCGGCCCATATAGCAGAATCGATTCAGCCCTCCCAGTCGGAGGCTGGCAGGGGCTTGTTACAGATCAGAGCATTGCTCCGGGTGGCAGGAAACCAGAATTCTGCTGTCTCTCAGTCGCGGAATAGGATCCACAGTCGGTCCGTCGCAACAGATACAGTCGAGTCAGCTGACAGCCCGAGATCGCCCCCGAGGTGTGAGGGACGTGGCGACTAGCATGATCAGTACAGGAGGAATGAGCAGTATGATCACCGATTCGACCGTGATGATCGACGTCGGGTGCCAACCCCTCCCCCGAGGAGTGGGTCATATGCGCCTCAACGGCAAGATGACAGACGCCCTCATAGTGTTGGGCAGAGGATTCCAGTCGACCCCAGGGACCCAGGCTTTGATGCGAGATCCATCCTCGTTCAAGGTTTGGTTGACAGGAACAGAGCTCATCGAGAAGGCCACAACAGAGATGCGCCTGCCAGCAGCAGAGTACGCGCTTCAGGGCCAGAGTGCTTCAGTCGAGCCATCAGAGCCACAGTGATACCTCCCAATTTCAGGTTGGCGACTGGAATCGGCAAGTTCACCGGTGAATCTAAGCCTGACACCTGGCTCGAAGATTACCGAGTGGCTGTACAGATTGGCGGTGGCAATGACGAGGTGGCCATGAAGCATTTGCCTCTCATGTTAGAGGGCTCGGCCAGAGCATGGCTAAATCAGTTGGCACCCAGCAGCATTTACACTTGGGAGGACCTCTCCCGAGTGTTTATCACAACCTTTGAAGGAACATGCAAGCGACCTGCAGGCCTAACAGAGTTACGGTCTTGTGTGCAGAAGCCGAATGAAACTCTGAGGGAATACATCCAGAGGTGGATCACGCTGCATCACTCAGTTGAGAACGTGCCGGACCATCAAGCAGTTTGTGCCTTCAAGGAAGGTGTTAAATACAGAGAGTTGAATCTGAAGTTCGGTCGAACTGGAGAGATGTCTCTGAATCGGATGATGGAGATTGCCACCAAGTATGCTAACGGAGAAGACGAAGATCGACTCCGGAGTGGCAAACAGAAAGCAGTCGCCCAGGAAACTGGAGGCAATTCCAGTCGGAAGCAGAAGCGGAAGGCCGAGCCAGCCGCTCCTGGGGAGGCCCTGGCCGTAGCCCAGGGAAACTTCAAGGGAAAATCCAAGGGCACATGGAAGCCCAAAAAAGTCAAGGATCAAGACGGAAATGATGTTTTGGATCTGCCATGTCACATCCACACCAAGAAGGATGAAGAGGGTAATTTTATTTACCCAAAGCATACCACTCGACAGTGCCGACTCCTGATCCAGCAGTTCCAAGGAAAGCAGTCCAAGGATAAGGAAAAAGAGTCGGACAGGGTCGAGGACAAGGAAGAAAGTGACGATGGATACGCCCAAGTCAATTCCACCCTGATGATTTTTGCCGATGTCGAGAGCAAAAGTCGACTGAAAGTCATTAACCGAGAGGTGAACATGGTTGCCCCGGCAACACCCAGTTACCTGAAGTGGTCTCAGACTGCCATCACATTCGACCAGTCTGATCACCCAACGCACATTGCCACCCCTGGGAGGCAAGCTTTGGTGGTCGACCCAATTGTTGAAGGCACTCGACTGACTAAAGTCCTGATGGATGGCGGCAGTGGCCTGAACATACTGTATGCTGAAACATTGAAACGAATGGGCATTCCGATGTCCAGGCTCAACACCAGTAGTATGAGTTTCCACGGAGTCATTCCTGCGAAGAAAGCCCAATCACTCGGCCAGATCGCTCTTGATGTGGTTTTCGGTGATTCAAAGAATTACCGCAAAGAAAAGTTGACATTCGAGGTTGTGGACTTCCAAAGTGCTTATCACGCCATTTTGGGCAGGCCAGTTTACGCACGCTTCATGGCCCGGCCATGTTACGTGTATCTCAAACTGAAGATGCCCGGCCCCAAAGGTGTGATCACTGTTACGGGCAATCGGAAGAAGGCGGAAGAATGCTTTCAGAAGGGCTCAAAGATTGCAGATGCTCAGATGGCGGTGGTCGAGCTGCAAGAGTACCAAAAGACTGCCGATCCAAGCGAGTTGCTACGAGCCAAGAAGCCTGCTTCAGAATCAGCTTTTCAGTCGTCCGGTGAAACAAAGACAGTCCACATTCACCCGACCGACCTCGATGCTGCCCCGACTCATATCTCAACGACGCTTGAATCCAAATAGGAAGAAGCGCTCATCCAGCTCCTCCGTTAGAACTGGGACATCTTCGCATGGAAACCCTCTGACATGCCTGGAGTTCCCAGGGGGCTGGCTGAGCACCGTCTGCGGGTCGACCCAAAATTCAAGCCTGTGAAGGAACACCTTCGACGGTCCGCCGTCCAGAAGAAGCAAGCCATTGGCGAGGAGGTGGCTCAGCTCTTAGCAGCGGAGTTTATCCGAGAGATTTACCACCCCGAGTGGCTCGCCATTTAGTCATGGTCCCCAAAAAAGACAAGTCACTTCGCATGTGCATAGATTTCAAACATATCAATTGGGCCTGCCCGAAAGATCATTTTCCTCTCCCTCGCATCGACCAAATAGTCGACTCGACTGCGGGGTGCGAGAGATTGTCTTTTCTAGATGCTTATTCCGGGTACCATCAGATCCGTCTGTATGGACCCGACGAAATCAAAACAGCTTTCATCACCCCATTTGGATGCTTCTGTTATGTCACCATGCCGTTCGGCCTCAAGAACGCCGGAGCCACGTTCATGAGAATGATTCAGAAGTGTTTACTCACTCAAATCAGTCGGAATGTGGAGGCATACATGGATGATATTGTGGTCAAGTCACGGAAAGGTTCCGACCTGCGGGCTGACCTCGCTGAAACCTTTGCCAACCTCAGGAGGTATGATATCAAGCTCAATCCATCAAAGTGCACGTTCGGAGTTCTAGGTGGAAAGTTACTCGGTTTTCTCGTTTCCGAACGGGGGATCGATGCCAATCCTGAAAAAGTTGGCACCATACTCCGGATGAAGCGTCCTGTACGTGTGCACGATGTCCAAAAGCTTCATCTTTATCAAAGACAAGAGTGTTCCAATGATTGCTGTCACTTTTGTTTACATACGAAAACCCCCAGTGGGTGACTTAGCCGCGAATCCGTTTCGCCTAAGTTCAAAAAAAAAATCTACCGAGTGGAGAGCAATCCTTCCCACTCGGGGCTTAGGCAGTCCAGCACTCGCCTAAGTTCCTACGAAGAGTTAGCTGCGGTCAGCACGCCTAAGTTTGAATCCTACCGAGTGGAGAGCAAACCTCCCACGGGGGCTTAGCTGCAGCAGCACTCGCCTAAGTTCTTACGAAGAGATAGCTACAGTCAACTCTCCTATTGAAAAATCCTACCGAGTGGAGAGAAAACCTCCAACTCGGGGGCTTAGCTGCAGTCCAGCATTCGCCTAATCTCCTATGAAGAGACTTAGCTGGTCAGCACTCGCCTAAGTTTGAAATCCTACCGAGTGGAGAGCAAACCTCCCTGAAGCTGTCCACAGCAGTTCTTATGAAGAGACTTAGGCGGTCAGCACTCGCCTAAGTTTGAAATCCTACCGAGTGGAGAGCAAACCTCCCACTCGGGCTTAGCTGCAGTCCAGCACTCGCCTAAGCTCCTACGAAGAGACTTAGCTACAGTCAGCACTCGCCTAAGTTTGAAAAATCCTAGAGTGGAGAGCAAATCCCACTCGGGGGCTTAGCTGCAGTCCGAGCTTAAGCCTGCAGTCCAGCACTCCCTAAGTTCTCCTACGAAGAGACTTAGCTGGCCGAGTCAGCACTCGCCTAAGTTTGAAAAATCCTACCGAGTGGAGAGCAAACCTCCCACTCGGAGGCTTAGCTGAAGTCCAACTCACCTAAGTTCTTACAAAGAGACTTGGGGGCTTAGCTGCAGTCCAGCACTCGCCTAAGTTCTCCTACGAAGAGACTTAGCTACAGTCAGCACTCTCCTAAGTTTGAAAAATCCTACCGAGTGGAGAGAAAACCTCCAACTCGGGGGCTTAGCTGCAGTCCAGCATTCGCCTAAGGTCTCCTATGAAGAGACTTAGCTGCGGTCAGCACTCGCCTAAGTTTGAAAAATCCTACCGAGTGGAGAGCAAACCTCCCACTCGGGGGCTTAGCTGCAGTCCAGCACTCGCCTAAGTTCTCCTACGAAGAGACTTAGCTACAGTCAGCACTCGCCTAAGTTTGAAAAATCCTACCGAGTGGAGAGCAAACCTCCCACTCGGGGGCTTAGCTGCAGTCCAGCACTCACCTAAGTTCTCCTACGAAGAGACTTAGCTGCAGTCAGCACTCGCCTAAGTTTGAAAAATCCTACCGAGTGGAGAGCAAACCTCCCACTCGGGGGCTTAGCTGCAGTCCAGCACTCGCCTAAGTTCTCCTACGAAGAGACTTAGCTGCAGTCAGCACTCGCCTAAGTTTGAAAAATCCTACCGAGTGGAGAGCAAACCTCCCACTCGGGGGCTTAGCTGCAGTCCAGCACTCGCCTAAGTTCTCCTACGAAGAGACTTAGCTGCAGTCAGCACTCGCCTAAGTTTGAAAAATCCTACCGAGTGGAGAGCAAACCTCCCACTCGGGGGCTTAGCTGCAGTCCAGCACTCGCCTAAGTTCTCCTACGAAGAGACTTAGCTGCGGTCAGCACTCGCCTAAGTTTGAAAAAATCCTACCGAGTGGAGAGGCAAACCTCCCACTCGGGGGCTTAGCTGCAGTCCAGCACTCGCCTAAGTTCTCCTACGAAGAGACTTAGCTGCAGTCAGCACTCGCCTAAGTTTGAAAAATCCTACCGAGTGGAGAGCAAACCTCCCACTCGGGGGCTTAGCTGCAGTCCAGCACTCGCCTAAGTTCTCCTACGAAGAGACTTAGCTCGCGTCAGCACTCGCCTAAGTTTGAAAAATCCTACCGAGTGGAGAGCAAACCTCCCACTCGGGGGCTTAGCTGCAGTCCAGCACTCGCCTAAGTTCTCCTACGAAGAGACTTAGCTGCAGTCAGCACTCGCCTAAGTTTGAAAATCCTACCGAGTGGAGAGCAAACCTCCCACTCGGAGGCTTAGCTGCAGTCCGCACTCGCCTAAGTATGAAACACTTCTCATTCCCAAGGACGACGAGGGGCAGGTCGACTGCCACCTTCTCCTTCGGAGCTGCACCACAGACACAAAGTTATTTCGAGTGAAGATCAAATCCCACTCGACGGGTCATCCACAAAGAGATTCAACGACAAATCAAGTTCAAATAAAGCCTAAAATATCCCGAGAGACCTCAGATCAAAGTACTCGAGCCCCAGCTCGGCAGAGTTTAACTGTTACACTTCCACTCGGCATTCCGAGGCCAATTTAAAGCAGAGTTTAACGGATTACAAAATACACTCGGCATTCCGAGGCAAGTTTTTTCATTCCTCAGGAGGAGGAGGACTGGCAGGGGCGACAAACTCATCCAAGTCGATCCCATCTGCGATGCGGGTAGCAGCAGCAATAAATGTCTCCATGAAGTCCTGGAAGTTGTGCTTCCTCGTGTTGGCAGACTTGGATGGCGGCCAGCTTCTCCTCCCGCACCTCCTTGCAATGGACGCGGACCAGAGACAGAGCCACGTCAGCACCACACCGAGCTGAAGACTTCTTCCAACTCTTGCACTCGGTCAGGGATTCCGTTGAGTCGAGTCATCAGAGACTCAAGATCATTCTGGAGCGTGGACTCTGGCCAAAGCGTCGGGTCGATCCGCGTCATGGCGACCTTTAGTCGAGCCAAGTAATCCACGAGACAGTCAACACGGGATTCCAGTTGGAGCAGGTTCATGGCAGCTTCGTCTTGCACCGGAGAGTTGATTGGATCCAAACCTGTTTCGATCCGCCCGGTCTCCTCTTCGAAGTTCTGGCAAAGTTCTGCATGCACGACCCAAAGATAAGTCAAATTTCATAAAACTGGGTTGACACAAAAAAAGAACCAGTCGGAACTAATTGTGCACCTTCGAGCTTGATGTACAGCTTCTTGGCAAAGCTCCTCAAGTAGCTCTCCAGGTCGTCTCTCCTGCGAGCGATGCTTTCCATCTTCTCGCTCAGGGTGGGGTTCTCCTTCTTCCAACGCGAACACTCCCTATTGGCTTCCTTCAGAGCGGTCTTCAACTTGGTGTTCTCCCCTTCTAATTGGTCGACCGAAGCCAGCTTCTGCGCGGCCAGAGCGGTCTTGTCATCAGCCTCCTTACAGGCAGCAGCCAAGTCCTGATCCTTCTTCGCCAGAGCTTCTTTCAATTTTTCTGCAAAAATGATGATTGAGTCGGAGAAAGCGAAGAGATACTCAAGCCTGAAAACTAACCAGTCGACAAAGGCGTCTTACCCGCGGCGCCATCACTGACCTTCTGCAGCTCCGTCCTGGCCAGCTCCAGATCAAGGTTCATTTGAATTTGCTGCTTCTCTAGGTCAGCCAAGCAGGCTCCAAGATCACAAGACTTCTGAAGTCGAAGGGGAGGAGTTGCAATCTCAGTAAAAAAAAAGAGCAACAAAGACAATAAATACTAAGACTACGGTCGACTGCCAGCAGTCCACCATAGTCTCGGGGACTACACCCAGTGGGTGCACTTAGCGTGCCCCCACCGGTTCCTATCCCAACCGGCCGACCCCTGAAGTCGAGTCAAAGACAAGTTGCTTCCGAGCAGCTAAGAGACAATAATGGAGTTTCTAAGACAGTAGCCTACACCCAGTAAAAAAGAAGAAGAGAAAGACGTTGACTGCCCGCAGTCGATGGGATACCGTTCCATGTGGCATGGCCCGATCAGACAGAGCGAAGAAACTCAACTATGACTCAATTTAAAGACTACCGTCGACTGACAGCAGTCGACCGTAGTCTCGGGGACTACACCCAGTGGGTGCACTTAGCGTACCCCCACTCGTCCAAAAACTGGCAAACACACCCAGTGGGTGTACAAACTTAAAGATCTTCAGAAAAGAGATTCTTCAAAGGACATACCAAAACAGACCAAGTGTTGAAGTCGACTGACCTGGACATTGCTCTGAAGAGCCGAGCTTGCGTCATAAGCTACCTGGCAAGCCTCCCGAGCCACTTTGACCTGTTCCATCATGACTCCGGCCTGGCGTACTGCCTCCTTCGCAGCAGCCGCTTGGTCCTCAGGGACGGGGTACGCAGCAAAAAGCGAAGACGGATCTGCAGTCGACGCTGAAGGCCGCACACTCGTTAGAGGAACAGCAAAAGTCACGGAAGCCCGAGTAGGTTCGCCATCATCCCGAACTGCGACTTCAGGCGTCGGAGTGGATTGCGGAGTCTTGCCAGACAACGCCTTCTTCTTCCTCTTCACCCTCAGTAGTGCATTGTCGTCGTCGTCCGGGAGGTCGATAACATGAGGAGGAGCTGCAAGGAAAACATTCAATCGACCAACGCTTCAGTCGACTCGTAAGCAGGACGTTAGTGATCGTACCAGGGTTGGAGGTGACAGCGTCCTCCATCTCTTGGTCGTCGTTCCTGGCGGAGACCTCAGAAGTTGCACCACTGCAAATCTCGAAAGTTAGTCAGTTGACCCAGTGAATCGACCAAGGATCCGTCCATAGTCGACGAAGGAAAGCAAGTGTTATTACCCCGAAATGGTGGGAACAGCTATCTTCATCTTGGGCAAGGCCTTGGGCGGCTTGGATGGCGTCGTTCGTGGGTGCTTGAGAGCCTTTCCGGCCGGCGGAGGAGAAGAAGTCCGAGGGCGTTTCGACGACTGCCCAACAGGAGCAGCCGCCTTGCCACGTTCCTGCGCTGGATCGTGGGCGAGCTTGGACCGTCCCTCCGAGCGGGAGGGTTCAGCCTCCACCTCCTCTTCGCTGGAGAAGATGTCGTCGCCGTCCTCTCCCTCGCCGTCAGACTCCCACTCGACCTGGTCGTCCCCGCTCTCGCCTCCGCTCCCCTCACCTTCCTCAGTCGACCCTTGTGCTCCATCGGGCGTCGAGTACATCTCAGTGGTAGCCTGGAAGACAACAGACAAGACGAAAGTCAATCGACTTATCCAAAGAAGGCGAATACAGAGGGCCAGATACCCAACACAAAGACATACCTGATCCACTTCATATGAGTTGTCGAGTGGAATTACCCTTCTGGCTCCTCGGGGGTTGTCTTTGTTCCCCGTGATTCTTGACAGCCACCCCTCCAGCATCTCGTCGGTGACCTCCTCCGTGTGGATTCGAGTGGTGTCGTCAAGGCCAGAATATAGCCACATCGGGTGGTCTCACGCCTGGAGCGGCTGGATGCGCCTCTGGAGATAGACCTCTAACAGATCCATCCGAGTCACTCCCTCACGGACAAGCTCAACCACTCGACCCGCCAATACCTTGACTTGAGCACTTTCCTCCGGCGTGACCTTCAGAGAGACGGGCTTCTCGGCTCGGTCGAGAGAAAAAGGAGGAAGACCAGTCGACTGTCCTGGGGTCGCCTGGTCCTGGAAGTAGAACCAGGTCGACTGCCAGCCGCGGACCGACTCCGGGAAGGTGATAGAGGGGAAACAGCTCTTCCCCCTCGTCTGGATCGCAAGGCCCCCGCACAGCTGGATCACTTGCGTCTTCTCATCACTCGACGTGGCCTTTTTAACCGACTGGGAGCGGCAAGTAAAAATATGCTTGAAAAGCCCCCAATGCGGACGGCAACCAAGGAAGGCCTTGCACATGGAGATGAACGCGGCAAGATAGACTATGGAGTTGGGGGTAAAGTGATGGAGCTGCGCTCCGAAGAAATTCAAGAAGCTCCGGAAGAATGGATGGGGAGGCAGAGAAAACCCTCGGTCGATGTGGGTGGCGAGGAGCACGCACTCACCGTCGCGGGGTTGCGGCTCGATCTCCCTCCCCGGGAGACGCGCGGCCTCGTGGGGAATGGCCCCTCCCTCGACCATGTCGTCGAGATCTTCCTGCCGGAGCACCGATGGCATCCAGTCGCCCTGAATCCAACCCTTGGGCAGGGTGGTCCGGGAGGAAGATCCACCTCAAGAAGACTTCTTTCCTTTCCCCGCCGCCGCCGCCTTCTTCGCGCGCTCCTAAGCAGTGGTCTTGCCCTTCACCATCGTCGTCGGCGAAGTCTCGCACGGGCTAACGGCGCTAGGGTACGGCCGAGGGTCGCGGGAGGGCTGGCGAAAAGAGAGAGGAAGAAAGAAGGAAGAAGAAGAGAAGCGCGCGGCTTGGAAACCCTGAGCCGGCAACTTATAAGGGGCTGCCCCCGAGTGGCTGACCGGTAGGCCCAGGCGGTCCAGTCAAATCCCGCAGCGGACGCGCGCGCAGTACGTGGCGAAAAAGGCGACGCGAGGATCGAGGAGTTTCCGCTTTATCACTTCTGATTACTGCGGCTGCTCCCGTCCCGCGCGCTTCCCAAAATCCAAATCCCCTGAGATCCGCGGGCCGCAGAACCACTGGCCAAAAACATAGTATCCCGCTTGCACCAACACTCGGCGTGTCGCAAGCAAAGATATTCAGTCGACGAAGGGCCTGGAATGGATCAAGGCGACTGGAAGAGGTTGGTGACGTCACCCGCGACAACTGACTCTAAACAAGGCTCTCATACAGCCCCAAAGAACCAGTCGGGAAGGATCCCCAACTCTTCCCCCACTCTAACCTCGACCCATTCGGGGGCTAATGATGAAGCTACGTACCTGGGGTAGGAGCACGGACCCGTCTCAAAGAGTCCTACCCAAGGACATCCCTAGAAGAAATCATCTATCAATCGACTTGAAGGTACTCCACTCGACAGGTTCAAGACACTCGACCAAGAAGCTACCACTCGACCGCCAGGAGACCTACAGTCACTCCGTAAGCAAACGGTCAGCTGTTAAGTAGTCTTCATGGTCATTATAGCACTTTATTAGAGGCGTTACCAGTAACGCCCCATCTTAAATGTACTTTAAACCCTGCATTACTGAGGGCAGGAGGGGGCCGGCGAACTCTATATAAGCCACCCCCTCCTCAGTAGGAAGGGTTCGCACCCCTGTAATCCATACACGCATAATCCAGTCGACCGCCTCCGGGCTCCGAGACGTAGGGCTATTACTTCCTCCGAGAAGGGCCTGAACTCGTAAACCTCGCGTGTAACAACTTCCCAATTGCTAGGATCTAGCCTCTCCATACTCACCCCCCTACATCACTGTCAGTGCTAGAACCACGACACTCAGCTCGCCCAGACAACCTTTTCCGGTCAGCTTCTCTCCCCTCTTTCTCCTCTGCGCTTAGAATTGTTTTATTGCCGTTCATATTCTAGATTGAATTCTGATGAGGTTTCTGCTAGTTAGATTAAATTCTAGCCAAGACTAAACTGTAGCCAGAGGAAGGCAGGATTCTACTTGTTTGGTCTAAAAAAGTGGGATTTACTTGTTTGATTAGATATTAAGTCAGATTTTGGGTGGCTTTAGATACAGTCTGTTAGTTGCAAAAAGATGTGTGCTTGCGCATGAGAAAATGATGCTACATGTTACTGTATCATATATGAATATTGACTAGGCTGGTGATGAAGAAATTTTATGTTCTGTGATGTGTGACATGAACTTCCTTTACTCTGAAATCCTGCAGGCCCAGCGTGGCAATTGCATGGGATACCCAAAGGTACAATCTCTTTCTGGTGGCTCTCTGAAGCATAGCAAACTGAAGATTCTATTCAGTGTTCATCCTTTAATCCATCGTGTAGAATTATTACATGGAGCTGTACCAACTGAGATGCAGTTCGAAAGGACCTTCCTTCTGCTAATTTATAAAGTCCTGTTAGTCAGTCGGTCATGAACCCCAATTCTATGTTGATGGTAAAGTACAGGCTGACGTATGCTATGAGCATGATTGGTTTGCTGCCAAAAATTGGCATGCCAATGTTTGGCATTGTGCCAAATATTGGCAACTACTTGGTTGGCTACGAGTTGTTTTGCCTCTTTCACATAAAGTTGCCAATAGTTGGCAAATCTCGGTATTGCCAATAGTTGGCAGTGCCAACATTTGGCAAGCCAAATATTGGTAGCAAACCAATTATGCTCTATATCTTTTGAATTGTGTGTTGGATCCAGTAGTGTATACTAAAGTACCTCGTTAAATCTTGTGGGATCCAATTATCCATAGTATTAATTCTCTACTTTCCTTTGGTCAAGTTATTTTCCTTAGTCATAATGTCTTTCTATGTGTATATGTGTAAGTGAAGTTAGCATTATAATGCTTAATGTTTCCTTTCGGTAACTTAGCTTTTAAAGTGCTCGATGCTTGGTGCCCATTCATGTACCAGATTGATATTGTAATGTGCGACAATGTGCTCGCATTTAAACTTGCTAATATATTCGTTTACTAAACATGACATGTGCAGATCTGAGGATGAAGTTTAGCTAAAGAATTGAAGAAGTTCAAGGTCCTTTTTCTCCCTCTTGTTAACCTTTGTCCTCTCATTTTGATGCTATAAACATGACTACATGAGGGAGAGAAGAGCATACGACGAAGTTAGATGAGATTTCCAGTGAAAAGCATTCTTTCTTTTGTTTACCTACATATCTTCATTGCACGATTGATTCTTTTTCTCGGTATGTTAGGAATCTAAATACTCCATTATAGGAAGCTTGAAACTACACTTTTCTTATAGTGAGTTATGTGTGGTGGTTTCGGGGTTACAGATGCCACAAGGCTTGCCTAACAAAGGTTCCCTGAAAAGGAATGGTTTGACAAAAAAGGGTGGTTCTTTCTTCCTTTAACTGTTTCGATCCTGTTCTTTTTATGCCAAAAGGAATGCTAATGCTTATGTTTTAATATTTGCAAGATAAACAATTGTAGGTTTTAGAGCAAATTTTAGGATAAACATTTTCACTATTTGTATTCCTGGTTTGAACATATGCCAGAATCATATCTACTCTTGAAAAATCTTTGTATGTATATGCAGTTGTCTTGGGATGGGCTATGATTCTATTTTAGTGTCTTAGTTTACAGATTTCTCCTAAGAATCTTGATATCCACTATATTAGTATTAGTATAGATTTGTAATTTTTCCTTGGGAATCTATATATCCAGTCAAGCTTGAATAGGCTATATTTTTTTTACTCGGTCATGGCGTTGGCACTCGGCCGAGGACATGGCAACAGGTCAAGAGTTCATGTTCTTTCTGTACATTTTTGCATGCTTTGCTCTCCAAGTGCAGAACACTTTTCCACGCCCCATCGATGACGATCTTCCTGTATGATCATTTTCATTTGTGCTCCCTATTTTCCTTGCTCCACTAATAAGAATGAAGCCATTAATTAACTGTTGACTGTAATTGCAGGGGCAGCTCTTTTAGCACCACACAAGTTATTCTGAAAGGTCATTAAGCTTATTGTAATGTCAACTTCTGTAAAGGTGCTTGTCCTATTTACAGTACGTTTCCTTTGACAAATCAACACAAGTGTACAAATTCATTTGAATGGATTTGCAGGGTATTTTCATTAGCAATGCCACAAGGCATCAGAAAGCACAAGTAGCGAGAACATTTAGTTCAGTTTTAATATCATAGTTCTACTCATCCTAAATTGTGTTAAATTAATCTGCTATAGTATGGTGATAACAGAGGGGCACTTTTTTTAAAAATTGTTTATTTGTTCCAATTATATAGGGCCCTCCGCAAGGATATTGATTTCATCAGGTGGAGATG